>NC_133776.1:49580187-49587731 GCF_003597395.2 Chelonoidis abingdonii | reverse complement strand
CCCCCCCCCCCCCCCCCCCCCAAAAAAAAAAGAGAGCCTAACTTGCTCCCTGTGAGCCTCTTCCAGCCTGACATCACTAAGCCTCTCCCAGAGAGGAAATTCCTTGTTCCACTCTCTCCTGCGTCTCCTCTCCTGCATTCACAGATCTGTTCAGATAGTCCTCTCTCTGATCTTCTGCATCTTGATCAATCATGAATTCACTATCACACACAAGGGGCCAACCAGCTTGTGACAGAGCTATATTTGTTGAATGTTTTACTTTCCATTATACTTTTGACTGTGGCTCCAGAATATGTTGTGGCCTAAGCTTTCCAGTCTGTGGTCATTAATTTAAAAAGAGGGGCAAAATGCATATAGTACTCTACCATGATAGTGTAAAATATTTACTCTGTAAGATTCAATGTTTTGGACACTACTTTAGAATACTGTATCATCCTTGACTCTTCTCCCACATTGCCTATGTTTGCCAATCTGGCTAATTCCACTCTGTCAAATCTGCACTCCTTCTTGAAAACCTCATCCATGCTCCTTCATATCCTCTTGCCTTGGCTACTGTAATTTCCTTTTTTGTGGCCTCCTAAATTCTAGCTTTATAGATTCCATTGTGTGCCAACTCCTCCTGCTAGCACGTTCTCTCTCTCTCTCTCTTTTTTTGAAAACTGTCTTCATAACATCAGTCCCCAAACAGCTTCATTGTCTCCACATTAGCTTCAGAATCTACTTTAGTCACCCACTGTTAAAATTCATAACTCCATGTCAGTGTCTTTGTTCCTCTTCCTACTCTAGCAGTTCATCTAACAATACTTCCTTCCTTATCCTACCACATAATCTTGGGTTTTTTGGCGTAAGAGCCTTCTCCCTTGATGTTCTAGCAGTATGAAATAGCCAAATCTTATCTTTTAAGTTTTAATTTCCCTCCCCCTCATTTCTAATCTGATCTGCAAACCTTGTCTCCCTTTTTTTATTCTACTTTTCCTCATTTCATGGGTTGAAATCTGGCAGCAGCACTTCACTGTGAGAGCTAGTAACAAGTAGTAGAGGTGCACAGTAATAATGTGAATAAAAATCCCAGGGAAAAGATGGGGCAGTATTTGTGTTTTTCCTCTGTCCTATCTGACCTGTAGCTAGCCTTCACCTTAAGGAAAACTTCACCTTCTAATTCAGGGTGCATTATGAAACCTTTATCTTGAAGGACAGTAGACCAAATTATTTTCTCAGCCTGAAAAGGATAAAGTTGAATAAATGCGTTCTTTACGGACCGCATTTGTACAATGAAATAAAAAGTTTCCATCTGTTCTGTCAGGTCTTCTAAGCATCACATGTTTCATGAAGTAATTTAGATCTTTTAAGTCCTCTTAGAGACTTTACTGTTCTTTGTGTCCTGGGAAGGAAGAGGAGGCTGCCAAATGGGCACGTGAAGAGGAGGAGGCCCAACGTCGACGAGAGGAAAACCGGTTGCACATGGAGGAGGAGGCAGCCAGACTACGGCTCGAAGAGGAAGAGCGAAAGCGCAAGGAGCTAGAACTCCAGCGCCAGAAGGAATTATTAAGACAAAGACAGCAGCAGCAGGAGGCCCTGCGCCGGTTGCAGCAGCAGCAACAGCAGCAGCAACTTGCACAGATGAAGGTAATGCTCTTCAACAAGTTAACTTCCTTTCCCACTCACCTAATACGTGCAGTTAAAACATCACCATGGTGTAGGACCAATGGAACTAGCTTGGAAGGCATCTAGTTAATTGTATTGAATCAAGAGAAAGGGAACTGAGTGCTGGAACTGTACGATGAGGAAGGAGAAGGGAAAGCAAAGAGTTGTTGGGGAGGAAGAGATATTCGATATCTGGAGACAGATGAGAGAGACAATTTTTTTTAATTCCCCTTTTTGTCGTTATAAATGTTTTTCAAATTAAGACTGTTTGGCTTTCGGTTGTTTTAGTAGCCTCCAGTGTGAGGTAACTTGAGTTTTTAGATATGCTTCAAGTAAATACCGTGCTGTCTTTGAGGAAAAAATTGATCAAAATGTATACATTGTAACTATCTTTTTATTCAGCAAATACACACGTTTTGATCCCCGAAGGTGTTGCCATTTTTTTTTTTTAATAACAGTTTGTGTCCTATTACGTAGTTGTTCATTGGACACGGCAGGCCCTTAGACTGCCTTGCAGCTGAGGGCACATGTAACAAAAATATTACCGCACTGAAAAACTGATACCTTTAAACCAGATCTTTGGGTGTCTTGTAGTATCTCTTCTATTCAGTGGGATCGAAAGATTTGCCCATATGTTTGCAGTTTCAGTGGTGGTCACTTCTGAGAATTTGTAATTATTATTTCCTACTTTTGTCCCAGCTCCCTTCTTCTTCAACATGGGGCCAGCAGTCCAGCTCAGGAGCATGTCAGTCCCAGACCACATTGTCATTGGCAGAAATCCAAAAGCTTGAAGAAGAGCGAGAACGGCAGCTTCGAGAGGAGGTAAATTCAGTTGAAGTAGGTTTGAGGTCTGTAAGCTGGAGTAAAATTGGCTGCGTTTCCACTTAGCTGTTTGTTAAGTGATTAAATATAAAAGAACAAACAGGAATAAGCAAACTTTTAAATAGGACCAAGTCATCTGGGCTGTTTTTGTCTTTCAGATGAAGAACCAGGTACTCATTTGAAACTACTGAACTAATTTAACCTGTATCCTAAACTGTATTTGAATGCAGATTTCCAGAAAGGAGGAAATATGACTTCCTTTTGTTGTGTAATCCCAGCAATATATTAGGGATATGTGTTCAGGGGACATTCAGAACTCGAATAACAGGTGCATTGGTAAATTCTTGTTGACGCTTAGTACTGGAACACAGAAGATCAGAGTGAGATGTATTTACAAAACTATATTAAATAAGTGTTGGGGAAATGAAATTGTAAGAGAACACAGCAGATCTTTGTAATATAGAAAATATGTGGGGATCGAGATGATGCACACTTTATAAAGCTACCCTTTGGGTGTGTCTTGAGGGCTGTTGATCTTACATTATTCTTGTTATTGACCACCTGCAATTTTTGTCCTTTTTGGGTTTTGGCTGTTTTTCTTTTGCATATGGAAGAAGATTAAAGTGATATAATAATTCTCCTGATTGGTGGCTAGGCTGACTAGCCCCTTGATCATCTTTAGCCTAGTTTGATTTCACTTGCCATGGCTAAAGACAGCAAAGTCTTGCCAATATTATCAGCTATGCCATCTACATTAAACCCTAGGTATGATGTCTCTAAATGCCAGTTGAGGAAAAAGCTTGCTTAGCTGTGCCATAGAAGAGCATGCAACAGCTAGAAGCAAATCTTTCTGAACAGGCTGCAGCTGTGTGTGTGGTACAGTACCAAAATATGGGTAGAGCTGTTGTGGATCTTACCTACAACTATTACTCTTAAAATGCATCTACACAGCCTGCAGCAGCGAGCCCAGAGATGACCCATGTCTGTCAATAGTGTGGGAGGGGAGGTGGCAGAGTGAGGGCAGCTGGCTTCAGTACAAGGCAATCAGCAAGTCGGGGGAGGAGGGCACATGGTCCTACATTTCCCCCCAGTCCCTCCATGTGTTGCCTGTGAGCAAGCCTCTGGGGAGGGAATGGGCTTTCAGACCCTGAGCTCCAGCCTGAGCTGCAACTTCAAAGCGCAGTCTACTCATCTGTTTTTAGAGAGCTAGTCTGAGCCTTGGACGTCAACCTGGATTGCGAGGCTCACTGCCATGGACTATGTAGTTATTTTTTGTTTGTTTAGACAGGTTTGGGTCCCGATGTTTATTTCTGTTTTTACAAAAAGATCTTCTTTGGGCCATAAATTCTTATCCTCCCTTCCATGTCTGATGTCCAGAAGCTCAACATAGCAGATGTTTTTATTGTAAAAACAAGTTCAGAGTGTAGAACTTGTTCGTTTTTCCCTGTGAGTGTCATTAAATTCCCAAGTAATGCTGATACTGATGAAATTTTGATAGTTTTCCAAATAATAAATGCCACGAGAGCTTGAAAACTCCTACACCAAAGTATGTGGATTTACATTCAGAAACTGACACAGAAGATCAGCAAAGTAGAAATTGTTTCAAAGGGGGGAGGGTGGTTGGCTTACAGGGAATTAAAATCAACAGGGGGTGGGTTTGCATCAAGTTGAAAAACACACAACTGTCACACCGAAGCCTGGCCAGTCATGAAACTGGGTTTCAAAGCCTCTCTGATGCTCAGTGTGCCTTGCCGTGCTCTTCTAATCGCCCTAGTGTCTCGCTGATCAAAATCGGACACCAGGCAATTTGCCTCAACCTCCCACCCCGCCATAAATATCTTACTCTCACTCTCTCAGATATTATGGAGCATACATCAAGCAGCAATAACAGTGGGAATGTTGGTTGTGCTGAGGTCTGACCTAGCCAGCAAATAACACCAGCAAGGTTTTAAAGGCAAATTCTACCACCATTCTGCCCTTGCTCAGCCTATAGTTGAACTGCTCCTTACTACTGTCCAGGCTTCATGAGCCATGGGAGCAAGTGGTAGGCTGGGGTAGGTGCGACCACGCAATGCTGCCAGCTGGGAGAGCAGCCTGAGGCAGAACCCTCCAGCTCGCATGATATTCTAGGCAGAATCTCCATGAGATGAAACTTAGGGTTTGTCTACACTACAAAATTACTCAGATTTTACAGAAGTTGATTTTTGGGACAGATTATATAAAGTTGAGTGCATGCGTCCACACTAAGCACATTAATTCAGTGATGTGCGTCCATAGTACCGTGGCAAGCATCAACATTCCTAGTGGTGCACTGTGGTAGCTATCCCACAGTTCCCGCAGTCCCCACTGCCTATTGGAATTCTGGGTTGAGCTCCCAATGCCTGATGGGGCCAAAAATTTGTCGCGGGTGGTTATGGATAAATGTCGTCAGTCAGCCCTCCCTCCATGAAAGCAACGGCAGACAATCGTTTTGTGCCCTTTTCCCTGGATTGCCCGAGCAGACGCCATAGCACAGCAAGCATGGAGCCCGTTCAGCTCATCACAGCAGTTATGAGCATTGTAAACACCTTGCGCATTATCATGCAGTTTATGCAGAACCAGAAGCTGAAAAACCAGGCGAGGAAGTGACGGCAGCATGATGACGAGAGTAATGAGGATATGGATACAGACTTTTCTCAAAAGCGCTGGCCCTGGCAATGTGGGCATCAGGGTGTTAATGTGGCAAGTTCATGCTCTGGAACGCCAATTCTGAGCCCGGGAAACAAGCACAGACTGGTGGGATCACATAGTGTTGCAGGTCTGGGATGATTCCCAGTGGCTGCGAAACTTTCACATGCCTAAGGGCACTTTCATGGAACTTTGACTTGCTTTCCCCTGCCCTGAAGTGCCAGAATACCAAGAAGAGAGCAGCCCTCACAGTTCACAAGCGAGTGGTGATAGCCCTGTGGAAGCTTGCAATGCCAGACAACTACCGATCAGCTGGGAATCAATTTGGAGTGGGCAAATCTGCTGTGGGGGTTGATGTCATGCAAGTAGCCAACACAATCACTGAGCTGCTGCTGTCAAAGGTAGTGACTCTGGGAAATGGTCATAGTAGATGGCTTTGCTGCAATGGGATTCTCTAACTGGTGGGGCGATAGATGGAACCCATATCCGTATCTTGGGACCGGACCACCAAGGCAGCCAGTACGTAAACCACAAGGGGTACTTTTCAATGGTGCTGTAAGCACTGGTGGATCACAAGGTTGTGTAGGTAAAACGTAAGTACACATACAGTTTAGTCATTCAGAGGGTTTTAACTCGAGGCTTGTCTTCACTTACTGTGGATTGACGCTGTGGCGATTGAGCCACTTGGGGTCGATTTTAACAGGTCTAGTGAAGGCCCACTAAATCAGGGGTCAGCAACCTTTCAGAAGTGGTGTGCCGAGTCTTCATTTATTCACTTTAATTTAAGGTTTTGCATGCCGGTAATACATTTTAATGTTTTTTAGAAGGTCTCTCTCTGTCTATACATTATATAACTAAACTACTGTCGTATGTAAAGTAAACAAGGTTTTCAAAATGTTTAAGAAGCTTCATTTAAAATTAAATTAACTTACTGCTCTTATGCTGCCGGCCTGCTCAGCCTGCTGCTGGCCTGGGGTTCCGTTCACCTAGGCTGGCAGCGGGCTGACCAGGGCCGGGAGCTAGGACCCCAGGGCTCAGCCTGCTGTCGGGCTGGGGTCCGACCCTGTCCACACAGAGTGGGTACCTACCTTCCCCCTGGTTCTGGGCCATTCTCTTCCCCTCTCTCTGCACTGAGCTGAGGGTGGGCATGCACTGAGCACAGGGCTGGGGTGAAGGAGCAGGCTGGGGGTTGGGGTGCAGGGTCTGGCCAGGAGCTAGAATGAGGGAGGGGGCTCAGGGTTGGGGAAGGAGGTTTGGGTGTGGAGCGCTTACCTGGGCAGCTCCTATTTGGTGCAAGGGGTGCAGGGGTGTGTGTGTGCAGGAGATCCCATTTGGTGCTCAGGGTGGGGATGTGGGGGGAGTGCAGGAGTCAGGGCAGGGGGTGTGTGAGGAGGATGCAGGAGTCAGGGCAGAAGGCTGGAGGCATGTGAGGGGAGTGCAGGAGTCAGGGTGTGGGGGGCTGGGTATCTGGGAGGTGCTAGAGTCAGGGCTGGGGTCATGGGGGGGTGCAGAGGACTGGGGTGTGAGGGGGGGTGCAGAGGTCAGGACAGGGGGTAAGCTGGGATCGGGTGGGGGGTGTGCTCCCAGTCCCCTGCCCTGAGTGGCTCATGGCAGGGGGCTGGAGGGATACACCCTGATTCCACCTCCCTTCCGCAAGGCTCCGCTTCTGCCTCTTCTCCGTCTCCTTCCTGGTCTGAGCAGCACGGGCGCTGGGGCTCCTCTTCTCTCTCTCACAAGGGCCATCGAGGGCAGGGAGGGAGAGGAGGTGGAGCATGATGGAGCACTCTGGGGGAAGAGGCGGGGGAGGGGGAAGCTTGGCTGCCAGTAGAGCCTGCCTTGCAGCAGCAGCTAGCAGGACCAACCTTGCTTCTGCCACTGCCAGAGAGAGTGATAGGCGGGTGGCAGAGAAGAGCGGGCTGGGCCAGGCAGGATTTTTAATGGCACGCTGCTGCCTGCTGGGGTCCCGGCCATCGGCCCCACTCAGCCCGCTGCCAGGGTTCAGCAGGAGGCTGAGCGGGGCCAGCGGCAGCCACAATATGCCATTAAAAATCGACTTGCGTGCTGTCGTGCTAAATCAACTGCCAATCCATCTCCTATGGACTCCAGTACTCCACTGGAACAAGAAGCATAAGGTAAGTCTGATATCGGGCTTGCCTATATGGACAGTTGGCGCACAGCAACCTGGGCTGTAAAAGTGTAGCACTCTAGCCTGCTACATGCTAACTGGCTGTGTGGACGGTGCTACTGCACACTAAGTTCCATAGTGCACTTGACTTACTGCTGTTTCTAAGGGTACGTCTACACTGCACGATTATTTCGAAGTAGTTTAAACCGATGTTACAAAACTGATGTTATAAAATCAGTTTTGCGCGTCCACAGTGCGATCAAAAAATCGATTGCTTATGTCCATG
>NC_133776.1:49574270-49579011 GCF_003597395.2 Chelonoidis abingdonii | reverse complement strand
GCTGGGCTCCGTTCATTCATGCGGTCTCCCTGCTCTCGCTGGTCATCAGCTGGTCTTGGTCCAGTCTCCCCGTGCGCAGCCCCCTCTGCTTGACAACTCGTCAGCAGGTCACACTTGCGCCGCTTGGCATACATCTTCCTGCGGCCACTTACCACGAGGTCGGGGTGCTCGCTGCTCCCCATGGTTTCCACAGGGGGACCTCTCGTGACGTCAGCCCTTGCTTGAGGTCACCACCTCTCTGCAGGCGTCGAGCTGCAGACTACTCTGCCCTGGGACCCGCTCGCTGCCAGATCCCCCGAGGGACCCTGTTACTGCAAAGTCCTTCTCTCTGGGCACACCTCCCGAGGGTTAAAATCACCCCTTCATTTACTTTGCTCCCCAGTATTACTGCAGGAAGTGCGTCCACGGCCGGCAGTATATCCCACCCTCTGCCACCAATTGTCAGCAGAGTCTGGGGAGTTGCCCTGCACCCTACTTCCTGGAACCCACAGTGACTTTGGAGCAGCCAGTCAAAACAACAGAAGGTTTATTGACCAGGAACCAGGTACAGCAGAGCTTGTAGGCCGATACGACTGCTCATCTGTCCTCTGGGCTTTTCGGGTGGCTTGGATCCTTAGCTAGGACCCTGATTTCCGCCCACAAGACAGGCCAAAACCCAACTGACCTGCCCTTCTCCCGCCGGCCGATTCCTTTGTCACCGCTCCCTGGGCCCAGGTGCTGACCCCCGTTCCCCCTGCCTGGCTCAGGTTTACAGCTTAAAGATCCTGTCCCTCACCTAAAGACATCTCCGTGCTCCTCCCATTTCCCACACCCGACAGCCCTAACTCCATGCCAGCTAGGCGCCTAGGATTATTGGGGGGTGGCATTTGGCCGGGGGGGCAGCAGGCCGGCTCTGGGGGACCTGCGCACACAGTGTAGTGGATCAGTCACTGCCCCGTGGCTCCAGTGGAGCCTGACGCAGGCACGACTGGCAAGGTCCCCAGAGCCGTGAGGGGGGTGGAAAATGCTGGCCTAAGGGAGCTTAAAAACACTAGGCCGTCCTGAGTTCAGCTGTTTTCAGTGGTGCATCTGAACAGACAAGGACCAATGGTCTAAGTGTGATGTAGGGCGAGGTTAGGTTGGATATTAGGAAAACACTTTGGCTACGTCTACACTGCACGATTAATTTCGAAGTAGTTTAAACCGATATTACGAAACCGATGTTATAAAATCGGTTTTGCGCGTCCACAATGCGATCTCCCACAAATCGATTGCTTGTGTCCATGGTCCAAGGCTACCAGTCGATTTAGGAGGCGGTGCACTGTGGTAGCTGTGTCTCAGCTGATCCCATAGTTTCGCCACTTCCGTGTTTGAGCACAGTGCTGATGGGCCAGAAACCATTGCCCGGGTGGTGCTGGTCAGCCCACCCTCCCTTTGTGAGGGCAGCAGACAACCCTTTGGCGCGTTTTTTCGCGCGGAGGTGCATTGAGCAAACGCCATAGCACAGCAATCATGGACCCTAGAGATCACAACGGTATCCTGACCGTTGTCAACACCTCGCGACTCTCCGTGCTGAACTATACTGAACAATGAACTGCAAAGGCAGGAGGAGAGGAGGAGGCAGCTAATTGCTGAAGCGGCGAGGACAGCGATGACGAGATGAGCAGAATTCTCCATAACGCTGGCCCCAGCGTTTTTGGAGCTACTTGCTAATTAAACGGGGCATCTACTACCACATTGAACGCGATTTGGGCACGGGAAACAAGCACAGACCGGTGGGAACCGCATTGTTTTGACGGTGTGGGACGATTCGCAGTGGCTGCGAAACTTTCGCATTTGCGTAAGAGCACTTCTTAGAAACTTTGTGACATGCTTTTCCCCTGCCGTGAAACGCGTAATACAAACATGAGAGCAGCCCTCACAGTGGAGAAGCGAGTGGCAAAGCCCTCTGGAAGCTTGCGCCAGACAGCTACCGGTCAGTCGGGAAATCAATTTGGAGTGGGCAAATGCTACTGTGGGGGCTGCAGTGATGCAAGTGCCAAAGCAATCGTTAACTGCTGCTACGAAAGGTTGTGACTCCTGGGAAACGTGCAGGTGATATGGTGGCTTTGCTGCAATGGGTTTTCCGAATGTGGTGGGGCATAAGATGGAACCCATACCGCCCTATCTTGGCCCCAGAACACCAGGGACCAGATAACGTGAACCGCAAGGGGTACCTTTCAATGGGCTGGCAAGCAACATGGTGGACGCACAAGGGACGTTTCACTACATCCACGTGGATAGGCCCAGGAAGGGTTCATGATCACAGTCTTTCAGGAAGCACTAGTCCTGTTTAAACGGCTGCAGCAAGGGAATTAACTTTCCAGACCCAGAAAATAACGTTGGGAATGTTCAACATGCCTAAGTTATCTGGGGGACCACCCAGCCTACCCCTTGATGCCAATGGCTTCATGAAGCATATCAGGCTGAAGCCTGGACAGTGTCAGGAGCTTGTTCAACTACAGGCTGAGCAAGTGCTGGATGGTGGTAGACTGTGCATTTGGCGTTTACAGGGTCGCTGCGATCATTACTTCTGCTCAGACCTCAGCCAAACCAATGTCCGCTTGCTATGGTGCTTGCTGTGTGCTCCACAATCTTTGTGTAACTAAGGGGGGAGACATTTATGATGGGATGGGAGGCTGAAGGCAAATCACCTGGCCGCTGAGTATGAGCAGCAGAGAACCAGGGCGATTAGAAGAGCACACCTGAGGCGCTGCGCATGCAGAGAAGCCTTGAAAACAAGTTTTCAGCACGGCCCAGGGTACGGTTGTGACTGTTGCTTCCCCTTGATGAACCTCCGCACTTGATGGACCTTATTCAGTGTAGCAACCCACCCTTCCCCCCCTTTCATTACGTTGGCGAAGGGAAATAATTCTGTATCGTTTTAAAAAATCATTTATTATTCATTAAAAGTAATTAGCATCCTGTTTAAAAAATCATGAGTTTTTCCTTACTAAATTTCCCTGTAAGCATACCATCCTCACCCGCTTTCGATGTATTCTGTATTCAAAGGACTATAAAAAAGGCATAGAGATTAGGAAAGGTGTCCTGCACTGCTGTGCTTTGTGCAGGAGGGGGAAGGGAAAGGCTACTAAGGCACCATTGTAGCGTAATTACAGCCTTTTCCTTGAACTCTGACAGGGGTGTGGAGGAGTAAGGCGGGTGCAGAAAGCCTTCCACCGACGCGTTCTTACACGTCTGGGTGAGGGAGATATGGGACGTGGGCTTGCAGGGAGGTTATATACAGGGGCTGCAGTGGCACTCTGCTACTTGGCTGCTGCTCTTGTCCTTGAAAGCTCCACCTCGTTGGAGGATGTTCAGTTTGAGAACGCAGCATGATCCAGCGTTTCTTTCTCCAACGCTGGTCTTCCTGCCTAGCCTCTCAGATCGTTCACACTGGGCATCTTTCCTGTACTTTGCTACCACATCCTTCCATCATTCTGTTTATCCCTCTCATTTTGCGGTGTTACTTCAATATTCTGTGACATTTCATCTCGGCGTCTTCTTCTTCGTCCGCCGTATCACAGCAACGCCCTCGTGATGGCATAAGGGACTTCTGAGAAATTGTGCAGCTGCATGGGAAGGCAAACCAGGGTGAAATAAGTATGTGGACAAGATACCTTTTTAAGAGGAATGATAGTACTCTTTCACATAGAACAACTATCGCCACCTTAACAGAGACATGTGACTCTTATACAAGGTCGCATTTGTAAAGGCGTTAAATATCAGCTGTCTGTGTGACTTGGTGTGGCACAACACAGACCGCAGGTAACGGCCCAACGTAACGTCACTTGCGGCGATGGTAAGTGAGCTTTAAAATTTTGACTTCTCCGCCGTTCATCATACACAGTGGATCTATAATGATGCTTGCTCCTGTTAAGAGAAGCCTGCAAAGCCCAAACCCCCCCTTCACATCTCACCAACAGCGTCATGGCTCCTATTATATATCGATCCACTGCTAGGAATACACCCTACATCACCCCCCCGCATCGCGTTGCTGGAGCAGGGAAGAATCCTGCTGCCAGAGCTGAAAATCCGTGCCTCCCTCCTCCCATCCCGCTCTGGCCAGTAGCAAAATCGCCATGTTGCCCCATGTTTACATTCCTGCTGTTCTACAAGGTAACATGGATGATATCTCTCTCCTGACAATAGCACGCAGGAGGCAGATCGTTTGTTTAGCAATGCCTTCAGTGCAATGCCTTCAATGCCTGCAGTACCAAATGTCTTGCAAAATGCAAGGCGTTGAAAAGTTACCTACTATGGGGGGAACGGAGAGAGGCTGTCTTGGCCAAAATGTTCTCAATATAGCATAAGGGTTTTTGAGTTCTCACACAATCGATTCCATGACAGTAATTTGGAGGATTTTCACTCCATCCACAGACATGTTACCAGAATTTTCCCTGTAACAGTAATGGCTGCGACTGCAGCAAAAGCCCTGGTGTCAATGCGATCTACAAACAACGCGTCTTGTTTTAATCCGTGTTTTGGTACAGATGAAGGGACACCCTTACCGGAGGTCCGCTTCCATGGCTTCACTGTCTTGGGCTCTCTGCTTGGGAGCGCAGGGAACTGTGATTCTTGGGTCTCAAAAGAATCCTGCGTTGGGGTTTAACGGATGCTGTGTGCATCACCACGGTCATCTTCATCCTCAAATCGTCTCCATCTTCCGCCCTCGGCTACATCCTCAGAAACATTGATATTTCAATCCCAAAAGTCTGAATCC
>NC_133776.1:49554411-49574170 GCF_003597395.2 Chelonoidis abingdonii | reverse complement strand
TAATGACGACGTCGTGTGAACGGATACAGTGTTAAATCGGTATATCGGCCATTAAACCGATTTAAAGTCGCAGTGTAGACCTGGCCTAAGAGTAGTAGGTCAAAGTGCATTATGGAACTTTTAGTGCATGATAGCACAGTTCATGCAGACAGTGCATAACCGGCTAGAACACTAGATTTACAACCAGCTTGCCATGCATTAACTCCATATAGATAAGTCCATAGTTTCTTAAATGTTTACCTTTTAGATTTTATCTAGTAATAAAATTATACCTATGATACTGTATCAAATAAACTGACCTCTGTTACAATTTATAGACATAAAGCATATAACATAGCTTCCTCTTTACTTGTTTTGTCTATTTCACAGCTTAGCAAGTTAGCCATTGTAGTTACTCATCCTGTGTGAAACACAGAAACAATCTATCTCTGCTGTTCTCAAGCAGGGGTCCAAAGCCCCCTGGGGTGGCCTCAAGCAGGTTTCAGGGGGTCTGCCAAGTAGGTTCGGCATTAGACTCCCTGGGGCCCAGGACAGAAAGCCGAAGCCCCTCTGCCCTGAGCACCACCATCACCCGGTGCCAAAACCTGAGCAGCTTAGTTTCACAGGGCTCCCTGTGGTGTGGGGTCCTGAGGAACTGCCCTGCTTGCTACCTCCTAATGCCGGCCCTGGCTTTTATATGCAGAACAACAATTGTGGCACAGGTGGACCTTGGAGTTTTTACAGCATGTTACAGGGGGCTCAGAAAGAAAAAGGTTGAGAACTCCATATCTATCTGATGTGCTTTAAAGGCTGAGGCCTATATTGTGACACAGATTCTGGCTTGTGTGTGGGTGTATATAACTTTACTTTTGTTAATAAGTGCCATATTTTCTGTATCATCACTGCAGTAGTAGTATTTTAAAGATTCAGTATTTTTACTGTTACTCTTTTATAATATTTGACTGTCTTTTTCATATTTGACATTCTTAGATATATCTTTGGATCATTTTGCCCTCCAAAAGCAAAGCCCAGTTATTTCTTAACTCTGGGAAAGAAAATTATTTGCCTTCAGCTGTTGTATTCAACCACATTTACCCTTCTATTTTCATAACAGGAAGATTTTTGTGGTCTTTACCTTTTTGTTCAAAAAGGGGAATTTTGATTAGGGTGACAAGACAGCAAGTGTGAAAAATCGGGACGGGGGTGGGGGGTAATAGGAGCCTATATAAGAATAAGACCCAAAAATCAGGACTTCCCCTATAAAATTGGGACATCTGGTCAGCCTAATTTTAATATTTGCCTTAAACCATATTTAATCAGGGGTTATGAGTAGATTATGCATTGAAGTGGCTTAATGGTTCAGAAATATGGGAAGTAAAGTTCTGTTTTAACTTAAAGAAACAGATAAAATGCTACCATCCTAAAATTTTAATTTTTTTTTTTAAAAGCAAGAAAGTGAAAAATGGTGATGTCAGTTTAATTTTCACATTCTGCTTCCTGGTCATGTGCAACAGCAGCATCACAAGGGAGGGTAGGGTTGGGGAGTGAGTATGGTTTCCAGAGTTTAGAGCAGCAAGAAATGAAGGGGACTGACTGCCTGGGTCATAATGTTGAGGCAGATTTAGTCACTGTCATGGGCTAATGACTCTTTCTATTCAGTAGTCATAATTAAACATACTTTCTTATAGAAACCAATAGAGAAGTTTAAAGGCATAAAACAGTACTGCCCATGTTGACAAAAAAGCAAACTGAAATCAGTAAGGATCTGCAAACCAGGATCCCCAGTAGTTATCTTCAGAGAGTCAGAACAGGCATGTTATTTCTTTTTGTATGCAACAGCAAAGACGTCAGCAGCGTGAACTGATGAAAGCCCTCCAGCAGCAGCAGCAACAGCAACAGCAGCAACAAAAAATGTCAGGTTGGGGTAATGTCACCAAGCCAACAGGCGCTACCAAATCTCTCTTGGAAATACAGCAGGAAGAGGCGAGGCAGATGCAGAAGCAGCAGCAGCAGCAGCAGCAACAGCAGCCGAACAGAGTCCGCAGTACTACGGTGCATATCTTATTTACCTAACCAGTACATAGAGAATTGTTACGTGCATTGTTCCCCTCTCATCACACTCCATTTCGGTTTTCTGAGACATTGATGCTGTTCCTCCTGATCTGATGCTAATAACCAGGGTCTCGTTTCTGTTTTGTTTCAACAGCATTCTAACCTGCACAGCAGCATTGGGAATTCAGTGTGGGGCTCTCTAAACACTAATCCCACCAGCCAGTGGGCATCTGATCTGGTCACCAGCATCTGGAGCAATTCTGACACTAAAAACTCAAATATGGGGTTCTGGGATGATGCAGTGAAGGACGTGGGGCCTCGTAACTCAACCAATAAAAACAAGAGCAATGCCAGCCTCAGGTAGGAATCAGGGGAGGAGTTTGTTTTTTGGCAAAGGACTGTCAGTCTTGCACTGATCTTTAACCAACTATAGCTTCATCACCTCTGGTTCTTGAAAATTCTGTACCACTGTCTTAAAATAGTGTTTAGCAACAAACAGCTTATAGGCCATCCACAGAGTCCCAATTTCTTTGATTTTTTTCACATCCACTAGGAAGATAAGTTGATTCTTAAACGTTACTGGCCCTCTGTAAATCCACAGGCTTTTGTAGGCTGTGTAATATATAGATAATATTGTCTAAGTAAATAGATGGCTGTTTCAGGCATAGTGTGTGATATTTACAATTTCTTTGGGTTAAGTAAATCTATAGGAATTACGAGCAGACAGAACAAGAAGGTGGAAGAAGAGGAGAAGCTGCTGAAGTTGTTCCAAGGGGTTAATAAAGCCCAGGATGGATTCACTCAGTGGTGTGAACAGATGTTACATGCACTCAACACAGCGAACAACTTGGATGGTAAGAAGTGGGAACGAATGAATGTTATACTTTGTAACAGTATATGAAGAAGAACATCACATTTGCACAGAGGGAATTCTGTGGATATTGACTGCATTTTTACCAAGGTGCTATTTGGCTCATTCAGCAAGAGGGCATAATTAGCTGGGAAGTGGCATTGCTATGAACCGCACTGCATTGTCTTCCCTCTTATGGTGAAATATTGCAGGTAAAATGGAATTGGGACTAATTCCAGATTCTCCGACTCTCACCCATACAGATGGTTCCTTTTGGATGGAGGTGACAGGTCACAGATGAATGAGAATTTAGCCTAGTTCTAAATACATGCAATATAATTAACATTGTAACTGTCTCTCTCAAGCATTTTTGGGATACAGTTTAAATGAACTATGTATGCTCTGCTCTGATGCTTCAGTCAATAAAATTGTATTGATTGCGGCATAAGAGCAGAGGATGATTTATGTCCATTTGAGCTGGGGGTTCACTGAGCTTCTGATATTAACTGCTGCAAAATCAGTTAAGTTAGACACTGCGAGTCATGAGGCAATGATTCATTTGCCCTTGGTTGTACACCTACTTGCACATCACAGTGGGGTTAGAGGGGCCTGTCTCCCTTTTTGTAGGTAAAATAGTAGAATATCTTCAACAATATGTTCTTTGAGTGCTTGCTCATGTCCGTTCCACATTAGGTGTGTGTGTGCTGCATGCACTGTTGATGCAGATTTTTCCCTCAGTGGTATCTGTCGGGCCAGCACTGTGTCCTCTGGTGCTGCATGCTTATGCGCCAAAATAAGGGGCACTGCCAGCCACACATCCTCACAGTTCCTTCTTACCACCTGTGACGGTTGCTGGAACATCTCCTCTTGTTTCAGCAAGGTGTTTTCAATGTTTTCTTCTCTTTAGCTTAGTTTATTAATCTTAGTATAGTATTAGTGTAAACAGTACTAGTGTAGAAAGTTAGTCCTCATTTAATGTAGAGGGGCTCCCTTGGACCCTGGGCTCAGGCATGCCCCAGTCCCTGGGCTTCAAACCTTGTGCCTCCTGTGGCAAGCCTATGCTGGTGAGAGACCCACACTCCCGTTGTCTGAAGTGTCTGGGGGAGGCTCAAGTACAAGAGCACTTTCAGATCTGTCAAGACTTTAAGCCTGGTATGAAGAAAGAGAAGCGAGACTGAGGGCTATCCTAATGGAAGTTGCTCTTAGACCAGCGTTAGAGCCAACCCACTGGGATTCAGCACCAAGAATTTCTGCTTCAGTGTGAAGCGCCCCTCCAGCACCACACGTTTCTCAGCACCATTCTCCATCTCTGGTGGTGAGGAAAAAGCCGAGAGAAGGCACTCCCTAGTGCTGAAGAAAGGCAAACATGGGGAAAGCAGTAGAGTGCACCTGTGTAGGGCCACTCCTCCACCCCCGGACCCATGGTGGCACAGTTGACTTGCCCTAAGGGCCCTTGAGTTCAGTGCAGGACCGCCTGCTGATGCCAGGAAGTCATTGTGGCTCCAGTGTGATCACAGTGCCTTCTACCTTGGAGGCCTTTGCAGCCACCAGAGACTTCTCTCTCCTGGTATCACCAGCACTGATGGAACAACCACTGGCTCCAATAAACAGGAGAGAACAAGGTGCTCCGAGCTCTTTCCGAGCACCTGGGTCCTAGGTACCTTCCAGAGGCAGGCTGGCCCTTCTTTCTTATGCAAGGTCATTCCTGGTCTGGCAATGGTTCCCAGACCCTCAGCACCAAAAGGCAGAAGGAAGGTTCCCCATGGTCCCCTCAGGAGGACTCATTTTTGGAGTCTGCAGTGGAGCCCTATGCCCATCCCAAGAGCTGCAGCCGGTACCCATTCTGCATTCCATTAGATCCGAGTATTGGTCACCCACTGGCACCTGGTCAGGAGGATAGTAGCCATTCTGGAACCCATGAAGGTTTCCTCCAGTACTGGCACCATCGTCCACCAGTCTACTTGGTTGCATCTGAGAGGTGGGCTCCCGCACCGCTCCATTCGCCACCATGTCCTGACTCCAATACCGAGCCCAGTACCGACACACAAGATGTGGGTCCAATGGAGGTAATAGGGGCAGAAGACGAGATGGAACTCCCCCCTGGTACAGGACTCTTCCTCCTCCTCCTCCTCCTCCCCAGATGAGTCCACTTTGAAGCCAGTGGCTCGCTGCCACAATATGACTTTGGAGCCCACCAGGAGCTTCTAAAGAGAATAACTGCTAACCTAGGGCTAGAGGTTGAGGTGCTCAAGGAGTCTTTCTATAGCCACATTGACATTTTGGCTTCAGCAGCACCATTGAAGATGGCCCTCTCCATCAATGTCGCTGTTTTGGGTCCAGTCAGAACCCTGTGGCAGATCCCATCTTCTCTCCCTCCCACTTTGAGGAGAGAAGAGAAGAAATACTATGTGACAGCCAAAGTACTTATACTGTCACCCTCCTCCTGGCTTCAATGCTGGCCAATGAGGAGGACCGACTAGGCCAGGCAAGCATTATCTCCAAATAGAAAGACTTAAAGAAACTAGATCTGTTTAGCAGAAAAATGTATTCAATGGGCAGATTGCAGCTGCATATCTTGGACCAGCAAGTCCTGCTGGGGAGATATGATTACAGCATGTGGGATTCTTTGATGAAATTTAAAGACTCATTGCCTCAGGACTCCAGGCAAGAGTGCTCCATCCTCTTACAGGAGGGAAAGAACATAGCCAGACCTTTACTCGAAGACCCTGGATGCAGCCAGAACAATCACTTCTGCAATGGCCATGAGATGATGCTCTTGGTTTCAATCCTTGGGGCTACCACAAGAGGTCCAGCAGTCAATCTAAGCCCTCCCATTTAAAGATATGTCACTGATTTTGGATAAAATGGATATAAAGCTCTATGGGCTGAAGGAGTCAAAGGCTACCATCAAGTCCTTGGGCCTCTAAGCTCCAGGTCTTTCGAGGACATTTCAGGCCTCACCAACTGGCTCGCTTCTTGGTGCCACTGCCACAATGGAACCTGTTCAGGAGAAGGAGAAAGGGTTCCAATTGTCGTCAACTGCTTCCATCCACCGCAGCCTCACTACCGGGATCTCAGAGAGACTCCAGAGGCCCCAAATAGAACTTTTGAAGGTATTCTGAGGGCACTATACCAGTTCCCTCATTGGATCCTGTCCCATTGTTGTTTTCAGACTGACTTTTCCACTTCGGCCTGATATAGTCTTTCATCATATTGGACTGCTGGGTTCTAAGTACAGTGGTGGACAGTTATACCCTTCTGTTTTCCTCCACCTTTCCCTCCCAACCCTTTCCCTTTCCATGGACGCTTCTTACAAGCACTTCTAGCCCATAAGGTGCAAACCCTCCTACGGGTGGGGGCTGTGGAGGAGATGCCTTTAGAATTTGAGAGAAGGGGTTTTATTCCCAATGTTTCTTAATCCCAAAGGGCCAGGATGGTCTTAGATGCATCCTGGACCCACGCCACCTCAACTATCTCAAGGAATTGAGATTCCACATGGTCTCCCTGGCCTCCATCATTCCCTCCCTGGATCCAGGGGACTGGTACGCTGCCCTTGAATTGAAGGATGCCTGTTTTCAGATTTCGATCTTCCAACACCACAGAAGATTCCTCAGCATTATAGTAAACCAGACCCATTACCAGTTCACCACTATCACCTTTGTTCTTTCTGCAGCCCCCCTGGGTTTTTATGAAATGCATGACGGTGGTTGCAGCCTTCCTCAGAAGGTAAGGAGTCTAATTCTACCCATACCTAGACAACTAACTGACTGAAGGGCCATTCATGTGCTCAAGTAAAGACCAGCATCAGCCTGGTCCAAGCCACCTTCCAAGTGTTGAGTCTGTTGATAAACAAACAAGTCGACTCTTCCTAGCACAGAGAATAGATTTTATCGGGGCAGTACTAGACTCGACCCACGCCAGCGCCTTCCTTCCAGAGGCCCATTTCCAGACAATGTCAGATCTGGCATACCCCGTCACAACAGCCTGGGTTTGCCTCAAACTTGTGAAACACGCGGCTCCATGCACTTACTTGGTACGGCATGCAAGGCTGCACCTCCAACCCCTGCAGACATGGTTTGCTTCAGTGCATTCACCAAACAGATAACACTTGGGACTTGATGCTTACTGTTCCAGCCTGATCTTCATCTCCCTTGGCTGGTGGAAGGACCCCCAGTCAGCAACAGCAGGTGTTCCCTTTGTCATCCCCCAGCCATCAATGTCCCTTGATTCAGTCATTTCTGATCTAGGATGAGGAGCCCACCTCAATTGCCTCAGGACACAGGGCCCGTGGTCCCAGGAAGAGGTTTCCCTACACATAAACATCAGGGAGCTCAAAATAGTATGCTTAGCTTGCCACATGTTTCTTCCACAGATCATGGGTAAATTAATAAAAGTATTTACCGACAGCACAACAGCCATCAACAAGCAGGGAGGAGCGTGCTTTATGACCTTTGTCGGGAAACTATCTGTTTATAGGACTTCTGCTTGAAGAGCTCCACCTCAAGGCTTCCCATCTTCCAGGAGCCCAGAACGCCCTGGCAGATCACCTCAGTAGATCTTTCTCCTCTCACCACAAGCGATGCCTTCACCCAGAGGTCACCAGGTTCATCTTCCAAAGGTAAGGGTCTTTGAAGTCCTGGCCCTTACATCAGAACCATTGTACACAGCGTTCTTCAAGGGCAAAGTTCAGCTGTGGCCACAACCAGCCTTCCTTCCAAGGTTGGTTTCGCAGTTTCATAGCAACCAAGCCATTTTCCTGCCAGTTTCTTCCCAAAACTGCACAGGAATTTGGAAGAGCGGTGGATTCATTCATTGGATGTCAGGCATGCCCTAGCCCTCTACATTGAGAGGACTAAGCTGTTCTGTAGATCTACACAACTCTTCGTGGCTGTAGCAAAGAGGATGAAAGGCTTGCTGGTTTCAGCCCAGAGAATCTCATCCTGGATAGTATCCTGCATTCAGGTGTACTACAAGGAGGTGGACCCACTCTCTGTCAGAGTTAACTAGTGAGAAGGAACTGAGAGCATGTGGGACTGGCCCCTTATACTAGCACATAAGCGCAGACACCAGAGGCACTAGAGCCAGACCAACGTATACCACCAAGGGAAAAATCTTATGGGGGTGTGTGCAGTATTTACCGTTGCCAAAAGTGAAATGGATATGAGCAGCATATCTTGAAGAACAACTGTTACGGAAAGGTTAGTAACAGTTTTTTGCTGGGGCTATATTTTGGGGAATTTTACAGGAGAGGCTGTTTACAATGGTTTCTAGTTTGACAAAGAAAATTGAATAAAGAATACAAAGTTTGTTTGCATTTTGCACGCACACCCTCCTGCATCAACACACGTCTCTCTCATGGTCCATCTTCTTCCCCTCGTATTGCAGTTCCCACGTTTGTTTCTTTCCTGAAGGAAGTGGAATCTCCATACGAGGTCCATGATTACATCAGAGCCTACCTTGGAGATACCCCTGAGGCCAAGGAATTTGCCAAGCAGTTTCTAGAGCGCCGTGCCAAACAAAAAGCCAGTCAGCAGCAGCAGCAGGTACATATTTTCTTGACCTTTGCTTTGGAGGAGGATCTTGAAGTACATTGATAGTATTTCTGGAGAGGGTAGCAAAGGTTTAGTGACAGTCTGCATCTCTGTATATAGCTCTTTGTGGTGAAGGGAGTAGATTATCTAGAATGGGGGGCGGAAACAAATTTCGGGTATTACTGTGGAATTGTACAGAATCTATCTGAGCTCTTGTGTAAATAACTTTATAGGGAGATAATTTTATGGTGCAGGATTAGTTTTAGGAAAAAGGTAAATTTATTGGATAGATTAATGGACATTCTACCATCCATGTCATATGGAAAGTGAATTAGGGTGACTAGATGTCCCAATATTTAGGCATTTGTCCTGCATCCCGACCAGAGTTTGGTTGGGACGTAATTTGTCCCGATATTTCACATCACTCGTTTTTGGTTTTGGTTTTGGTTTTTTTGCGCTCTGCCGGCAACACCTCCCGAGCACCCCCCACCCCAGTGTGTCAGGATATTTTCTTCCGCTCCCTAAGGTGACTTGATGCCATCTGTGTACTTCCAATGAACAGGCAACATTTAATTCCAACTTGTAATCTAGAATTTTTGTTCCAGGATTCAGTGTGGGGGATGAACCATAGCACACTGCATTCCGTCTTTCAGACCAATCAGAGCAACAACCAGCAATCCAACTTTGAAGCTGTGCAAAGTAGCAAGAAAAAGAAGAAACAGAAAATGGTTCGAGCAGATCCCAGTTTGTTAGGTGAGTTTTGGTACTTCAAAATTAGGTTCTTCCTCTAAGTGGCTTATTTGAGATAGAGGCCATAATTTCTGTTCCATCTCCAAAGTCCTTTTTGGGTCTTTCAGAAGTCCTAGACGTGCATACATTAAATATATGCAAGAAAGATGGAGGAAGCTCCTCTAGAGTAGTCTGTATTTTAAAATTATTTTTAACAAATTCATTGCATTTTTGAAGGCTGCTTTGAGACTGCCAGTCCAATACTCCTATCACTGCCACAGGTGATGCAAGGCGTGTGGTGTACAATATATATAATACAATTATATGCTTCTGAGATAGTTTAAGGAAGTACCTATGTTCGTGCTTGTATTATCACTTCACCTAAACAGAGGCAGAAAAACAAGATGGGGGGCCTTTTAGACAGGTACATCTGTGGTGGTTTTATCAGGAATCAGTATGATGAGCAAGGCATAATCCTGAACGTGTTCCCCCTGTGGCAGTTACAACAGATTGAAAGAGCCAATTTAGCAGATTAAAAAAACTTATTTTTATAGAAAAGGCAAAAATATCTGTTTGGAATTCATTCTTCGTGTAATTTGTGGTCTTGAGTTGGTTGATCCCTTAAATGTCAAGCTTGACTCAATTCTGAAATTACTTACCTTGAAAATAGGTTGGAAGAATCCAAGAAAAGCCGTGTGGAGATAAGAAGAAAATACTTCTGGCTGTGGAAGTAGAGAACAAATACATTTACATGGGTATTTTTCATTAAGGATAAATGGTTAAAATGAAAAATTGAGGTTCTATATGATTTTAGCTAAGTATCAGATATACACATTGGGCGTCTCTTTGCTATGTGAAGAGGAGGAGCTGATTGTCCTTTATTGTTTTTTAAATTAATTAAAATTTGATCCTCTACTTTAGATATCCTGGATCTTTAAGGATATTAAAAGAAGAGTTAATAAGTCTTCAGCTAAATTCAGCCTTTTTCTGATGTTATAGTAAATATAATCATGATAGAGAACAAATACTGCAGTTTGGGAAAATATAGAAGCATCTTGCATAATAAAAATTACATTCCCTGACATTTCAAAAGCTATCCATAAGAAACTGTTCTTTCTTAAGACAGAATTTCCAGCGTTAGTTTTCTGCTTCCATTTTTTAACTTTGCATACCTAGATTTAATTGAAGATTAAAAATGAATATTTATAACAGGAAGGCCTCTGACATCTCAGATTAAATGAAAATCACTCATAATTTTGCTGTGGTTCAGGATGTTGATCTAACTGCCCCCATAGGGTTTTTGAAAGGAATTCAGTAGTGCCTATTTAATGTAGCTTTTTTACATATTAAGCAAATTTTAACCATTAGATGGGGATATTTTAAAATTAAATCTTTTCTGTTCCTTAGGCTTCAAAAGATCCATATCTTTTTAGATAAAATGTAAGTGATGGATTGGTAATACTGATGTTCGGAGAAATACTTTATCATTTTGCAAAAAATCAAATGTCATTCTGTGAAAGCACAAATAAATTTTAAAAAGAAATTAGCAAAGCTGGTAACCTGTTTAAGGATCATAGACATTGTTTGAGTTCAGGATTTGGCATCAGGAACTTCAGAATTCCAATCCTGGATCTGATACTGAATCCTTCTGTGGTTCTGACTTTTGCCTCAGCTTCTCTTTGTAGATAGGGAAGATTCTAACTTTACCACAACAGGATTGCTGTGAAGATGTCTCTAAAGTGCTTTGAAGCTGAAAAGCATTAAATAAGTGCTGAGTTGTTGTAATATTAGAAAAAAGTGAGAAAGCAGGTGTCTCTGCGTTACTGGTATGGGATAAACATACCCAAGTCTATGTAATGATAAAATGGGAACTAAAATTCCACCTTCATATAACTCCTTCAGTCAGCTCTTCCGTTCATGTCTGCTGTGTCCATGATTAGGGGCTCGGTCTGACACTACAGTCTCTCATCTCCTATGTCTGTTAACCAACTTTCTATATAGCCTATATACCATCACTTTCATAAGACTGTCACTTCACCTACCAGAACTTTTACTCCTGTTGTCTTCTCTTGACTGCTGTAATTTCTCCTTTAATGTCTCCCACAATTACAGCTCTTCAAAATCTGGAGCCTCATCTCATTTCTGTCTCCATGTTTGAAACAGCTTCATGGTCTGTGCCTAAGTGACTCTGATTCACTTCTCTGTGACCTGTTATTCCTTGTATTTTCTATCCTGAAGCCATGAAATAATGAAACCCCCTCCCTGTTTCCCCTTGATCATTTTCCCTGAGGCTTGGTCTTTTTACCCTTCTGTATACTTTCTTCACCACAGCCAGGGATTCTGTCCTGTTTACTTGGTTACTGTAACTACTCTGCATACTTCATTCATACATATAGATTGTGGTCTGCAACAAGGTAATTGTTGATAGTTTTGATGATTGAGGTCTGCACAAACATGCGTGTGTTCCCCAGACCCACCCGTTTCACACATTTGAATCTCTTAACAGGATAGAGTTCATGAATCGAAGAGTGGGAGTTTCACAATTCCCCTAATTCTTTTTTAAAAGGGTCATGTAGCTGGCAAAATCTTTTCTAATCATGTTCTTTTTATAAACCTCTCATCTCTAGCCAATGGTCAGTCATCTTGTTCTGAATTGCCTGCTTTCATAAATAAAAATGGGGAGAAATATTTCAAGAGCTGCATTGTGGTTTAGCCACATAACTTCCATTAACTTCAATGATTTGGTGCTACCTTGTAACTTAAAGGATATTATTCACTAATACTTTCGATCAGATGCTGCTTGTTAGAGAGCTTTCCCTTCACCCTCCCACTTCCCTGATTCTTGTCACGCAGACATCAAACAGCAAAAGACCAGAAGTCCAAAGTGCAGACAGTGCAATGTTTATTGGGGTTAATTTCCAAGCAAGAATATTCTGAAGCCCTTCAAACCTGTCAGGCGTATCTCTATATGCCGATAGTCTGTTCCCCAGTATTCCGTCACAGCTCTGATGCCGCAGAGAATTTATCCTGTGTCCTCTTTCCCAACTCTGATGCCGCTAAGTGATAAAAATACGCCTAAGTTCTTAAAGTGTAGGTAGGCCTTTACAGGCAGGCCTGAATATCTATATTCTAACACTGCTACTTTATTATTTTTAAAAATAAAGATGAACATATCCATATTACACATTGGGAGAGATTTTAATACATTTTAAACTGTTCCCTGAAAACAGTACTATAATCCTTAAACTATATTAAAATCAGCATCCTTATCCACTAGATTGCACGTATTGTTTTTGACAAAATAAGTATTTTCATATTGAGTTCATACAGCACATTTTTATATGAAAACTGCAAACATTAATTCAAACTCTACTTCTGCATGCCCTTTGCTTCCTTCCCCAGACCTGAAGAAGAGCTCTGTGTAGCTCAAAAACTTTTACCTTCCACCAACAGAACCAGATCCAATAAAGATATTATCTCTTCCCATCTGTCTGCCTGCATGTCAGATGAATCTGATATGGTTATTTAATTGAATGGTTAAAGCCTACTGATGTATCAGTGATATTAAATTGAGATATAGAATTTTAAATAAAATTAGTTGTTACAGAGCTTAAATGTACACAGCCTTTTATTAAAAGTACGTTTTCAACTAGAAAACATTTTTTCAAATTACAGGAATTAATATACCCCCAGAGGGAGCCCACTTGGCTTAGTAAATACAGTAAATATAGGCAATTTTAAAATCATTTTTAAAAACTGGATACAACAGGCAGCAAATTAAATTGCATAGCTATCTCGTATTAAGCTTTCTGAATACATATACTGTCTAAGGGAAATAAACATGGTTCCTTGTATGTAGCTTCCTCACACAAAATAAATAGCAAAATAGTTTTTCAACTCTTGGTGTTCAAATGAGATTTGTACAAAAACTGACAAGTTACAAAGTTTATAATGGATGTGATAATGCCTTTTATGTCCTTATCCAAATCATTCTTCTGCAGATACTGGCTTTCCACTGGATTTCTAACATTGGTGTGCATTCTTTCCCTCTCAGTTTTCTTTAATACATCTGATTTTCAGCATTTATTTGATTTAAAACTTGGGGGTTATTTTTAAGTGTATATTGGGTTTCCTGAATAATAGTTAATAGATGAATAGCATGTAGGGATTGAAAATAGCACAAACATTTATGGTGCTTTTAATCCTAAATTTATGCCTATTGGTACATCTGCATGCTGTCTCCATCGGGCTTCAAGTTGTAAAATTGGTTTTAAACTGGAAGCTGATACCACTTCAGACTGAAAGTTCATCCCATCTTCAGAAGCTAAGCAGGGATGAGCAGGGTCAGTCCTTGGATGTTAGATCTTTGCACCAGCCAATCCTGCTTCCTGTACCACCTAAATACTAGACTGAAGAACATCTTAGAAATACTACTGTATTGTGCTTTAAGCATTCTTCCTTCTGAGACAGTATTACCCATGGTGTTGAGGCACAGTGATGCTGAAGGTGCCATCTTTTGAGAGACTCAGGACCAAGCTGTTAATGATTCATCACTAAAGATCCTATGGCACTTTATCCAAGTCTATGCATGGCAACCCTGGTGTCTTTGTCAAATTGCAGTTTGGCTAGTTACAGTCTGCCTTAGTGAATTTCTCCCACAGTTTAATTAGGCATCTAGTCTCCACTTCCTCCTTTAAGCAGCTGTTGCATGTAATAAATAAAACTGATTATATCATACTTAGATGCGCACATCCACACTAAAACATTGCTTCTTTTGTTTTACAGGATTTTCAGTGAATGCCTCATCAGAGCGACTCAATATGGGAGAAATAGAGACTTTGGAAGACTACTGATCTTGTGTAGATTGACCGGTTTTTCCTGTGTCTGTTAACCATGGACTCTCCACCTTTGGGCACAGTACTTTCTCCAACTTGCATTTTTCTTCACCTTGCAGTGACTTACAGAATCAATCATCTCAGGCTGCGTCTTCTAGCCCCAACAATCTTTCTGCCCCAGGTTGCGCAGTCATTGTGGTCTCTGTCAGCCTATAGACATGTGGACTTTGCTCTGTCTCCTAGGTGGGTGGGAGATAGGATCCATTCCCAAAACGGTTGACTGCAGGCAGCAAGCGTTCACTGTGCTGTCATTTCTTCTGCTGACTTATCTGAAAAGCCTACTGGGATTCTGCGAATGGTATCTTCCTTTCCCCGGTCATGCTTATCACATCCAACTTGTGCAATCATGGAGATAGTTTGTGGTTAACAGAGATTGGTCAAAATCAAAATGCCACACAGATACTGACTTCAGTGCTCCATCAGGACAAGAGATGCTCTCCAAATCCAGGAGTTGCAGTCATAAGCTAACTTTAGAACTGGCAACAGCAGGAGAGGGTGGTGGTGGGCGGAGTTTAACTTGGATTGGTTTGATATTGCACACCCCCTGCCAGCCCCTCTCAGCACATTAATTTTGGAGGGAAAGCTTGAGTCTGTCTTCATTAGGTAGTGATGATAGTTACTGGAGTTCTCCCACCAGCAACCTCCAGCCTTCCTGGACAAATGGGAATGTATAATGGGGGCGAGGGAGGGTGTATTTCTTCTGTTCAGGTTGAAATTACTTCCTTAAATATTACCTTCATAGGGATAGACCAGTTTACTGGAGGCCCTTCTGCTGTGAATTTGTCTCATTTAAGAGACAGCTAAAGTCTTGGGTGGGGAAGGACTTTACTTTCCAAACTAGTGTCTCCTACAGTCTCAGCTGGGTTCGAATGGCAGTGATTGTTTTGTGTTACAATAGCGTGCAAGTTAAAGGGCAGAGACCATCCTCTTCATAATGGAATGAGATTAAAAGAAAACCTGCCTGCATCTGAATTCCTATAACCATGAAGAGGGGGAAAGTGAGCTGTGAGGCAATGGCACTGATTCCCTTCTACAGCTTCAATTATTGAACATGCCTTCACTTCCAGTCCATAATAATTAAATATTTATGTAATCCCAGCTTTCCCTGCAGAAGTTAAAAAAAAACCCAAAACCGCAAAATGCACTTAATTTGCACCCCTCTTCCCTCCCCGCCAATCCCAACTCTCATTCCTAGAGGGCTGCAGTGTGCCTGTGGGGGGGAGAGGCTGCTGTTTGGGTGGAGTGTGTAAAGGTGTCTGTCTTTCTGTCATCACTGCCTGAAGAAGGCTGCTTGAGTTGCTCCAAAGCAGTTTGGCTTTGGGTTTTATTTCATTTGATTTATTCATTTTTTGGGGGGTAATCTTCCCCTCTTCCTCCTCCTCCCCCCAAACATGTACAGTAACTATACAGAGACTGCTGCAGACTTGTATATAGTTTTTGGATCTAATAGCATGGAGAGACTTGGAACTGTTGCAAATCTGGTCTCCCTGTCTCCTTTGCTTTGTAAAGTCATAAAGGGGTGGAAGAGAGGTAGTTAAAATGTTTACAAACTTTAAACTCCCTCTGAACTTTTGCCAGTGTGCAGGGGGGAAAAAAGAGAAATAAAACCTGGTTGTATTATATCTAAGAGCGCATTTTCTACTTTTGTCTAAAATAATTTTTGAGATTATTCCTGGAGCTAAAACAGACCTGAATCTTGACCTTCATCACAGTTTTCATCAAGAAACATCGAGCAGATACTCAGGATGTGGAACAACAGCTGCTGCTTTTATTCCTGTTCTCCTGAGGAACGTTGGTGGTTTTTCTACTTGATAATTTTCGAGTTCAAAATAAACATCAGTAAGATGAGACACACAATCTTCACAGTCACCTTGTTTACAGAGGAAAGATCAACCCTTCGCTAGTTTTCTGTTATGAATTTCAAACACACAAAGTATCTGAGTAAACCAGCAAGAACCCTCCCAGCCCAGTTATCTTTACTGAAGAAGGGAGAGGTTTACCCTGAACACTTCAGGTTGGGGGAAGGGCTCTCTGAGGGCATTTTGTACATTTACCATTTTTAGGTAAAATCATGCTTTTGTTTCCCCAAATCCCAATACTAGCTGTCATTTGCTGCTGCTTGTTTTTTGGTGAGGAAAATCCTGCTAAAGTTTGAGGACATGTTGGGGAGGTAATTGGTCCATTACTCTTCACATGTTTTAAAAAAAAAAAAGTAACATTGATGTTACTTTAGTTTCCTACCTACGTCCAGGCTTGCTCCCACCTCACCCCCAATGTATTTAAGCTCAAAATGACTTTAGTTTTAAAATATGCTGTCTGGTTGAGGGTATCTTGAAGTCTTTTTTTTTGTACATAATTCTTAAATATTGCAAATTAGCCACTGTGCATGTGACCTGTTCACGAATGCTACCCTATTCCCTTTTCCAGTAGCATTTAATTTACAAAAGGTAATTCTGAAGCTGTGATTTTGCAAGAACATAAGAATGTATGTGAAGCCACATTAATTTCCAGCTTAACAGGAACATGAGGGATAAGAAGGAAGCAGTGCTTGCTAAATAGACAAAGCAAAAGTGTGTGGAGAAGCAATAATTTTGCATTCCCTTTAAGGACCCCATCTGACTCCCAGGGCCGGCACCAGCACAGGAAGAAGGTGCTTGGGGTAGCCAGTGGAAAGGGGCAGCATGTCCGGGTCTTTGGCAGCAGAGCCCTCTCTGAGGGAAGGATCGGCCGCCAAATTGTCACCGAAGAATGAAGCAGCATGGTACAGCAACCGCCGAAGTGCCACCGATCACGGCTTCTTCCCCCCCCCCCCCCCCCTCTTTGGGGCAGCAAAAAAGCTGGAGCCAGCCCTGCTGACTCCTATAGAAAGGCGCCTGTTAACCATAAATAATGTGGTAAATTGGAATGGTCTCTGCACACTATCTCTTGAATTGAAATATTTTGGCATCTGCCTCTCCCCTTTTTAGGTTGGTGCTGAGGTGGAGTGAATGTCTTCATGGCAAAATTGGTACCTTTTATATTGTTGTGAAAAGATGGCATGGGCCTCAAACATGGTCAGGATCACCTATCTCAATATTTGTGGTGAAAAAGAGGAACTATAGTTTGTCAATTTGTGGTAGGTGCAGTCTGTATACAGCTATGCCGGTTTCCAGTTTGCTTTTCTGGTAAGGTATGGAACTAGAGAGTCATTCTGGCTTCTGTGTAGCAGGGAATTGATAATGTTGAGTGTGGTGCAAGAGGCATTTGAGGCCTCTTTTCACAAGCGATTTCTGAAACAAGTTCTGCTTCCTTATGTCTCAGTCCCTTCTGTCCTTTGAGTTGCTCTGGCATAGGATTTAGCCTAGCAAAAAAGTATTATAAAAGGAAATCTGAATCTGGGTTAGCCTCCCTGCTTGATTTAAGAACGTATTGAATTACATATAGAAGGAAAATGGCTCTAAGGAGATCCTGTAACAAAAAACGTTTGAATCTGAAATCTAAAACCAAAAAACCTACCTAATTCACTACATCTTCAGAGCATAGAGAACTGGGTACTATGATGTTTAAATACTCATATTGTGTATGGAGGGCTTTCTGAACTACAGTGCTTCTCTGAACAGAAATTACTCACTTCCTTGCAGTTTAGATGTTCAATCTTCATACCAGTTTAAAAAAAAAATTCTGGACCCACTGAGAGAACACATGATGAAACTGTTCCATCCCCAGTAAACTGGAATGCTCTCCTTTTATATTAGATTCATTCTTTCCTATGTCTCTTTATCATTGAGGTGCTTGGGTCAGCCTAGATCAAAAATGTGCATTTTTTTTTCCTCTGCTCTTTGATCTTCTTTCCATCAAACATGCTCAAGAAGAGAAGGGGGCAGGAAAATGCCTATGTTCAAGTTAAATCTAATGCATGTCTGTGATTTAGAAGATGCTTCTTGGTAGACAATGGTGACCCCACGTGGGGGTGGGCACCATGTGTGGTCTTCATTGTAAATCTACCTTTTATAGTTTTTATGTCCAGGGAAAAAAAGATGCCAAGAAATTGCTCTGGCTCAATTTCAGAGCATGTTTAACCCTAAAGTTGAAGGCCCTTGTTGTTTGATGCCAGCCTTAATAAAACTGCCCCACACACAGGAGGGTAAACCATCGAACCATATGCCTGTTTTTGGTGTGGCTTCTGTAATGAGTCGTGTTATATTCTCATTTCCAGTGTGACATGGGATGGACACCTCAAAGGTAAGCATTTCAAACATAGTCCCGAATCCTGTGGGGCGCTCAGCCAACAACCACTAGATTGCACTCACCAGATTGGGTGGGGTAACTGATTTCCAACGGTCCAGCTGTGCATGCTCTGGGGGAGGAATTTTTAGGCACAAAGTTTAGAGGGTGGAGCTGTTCCTGACTTCAGGAGGGAGATCTGCCTGGAAATCAGTGTCCGTGAGTCTCTGCAAAGTGTTTGCAGTCTATGTGTGTCTGCGTACCCATATGAAGGGATTTGTGAGCTGACTGGACAAAGTTTCATTATACTAGTGAAATTTCCAAGCCTCTTCTACTTTGAAGAGTTTTTAAGAATTCCTTCTGACACACTCTTCCTGGAGGAAGAAATGACCCATCACAGCGTTCTTCGCCTGGTCCTGCTGATGCTCTCTGGAGTCGTGGTCCCTGCTGTTCTAACCGGTAAGCATCTTTGTTTGAGATTTACAGTTCCAAAGCACAGGGAATCTGTTGCTTATTAACCTCCTCCTCTCCCTTTTTCCAAATCTCTTCACTCTTCCCAAAAGATTTTCACAGGTAACTAGAGAGAAAGTACCCCCCCCCCCCCCCCCGTAGTTCAGTAAGTCATCTTTGGAATTCAAGTAGCTAGTACAGGGGAAGGGTTTGATCTGCAGCTTGAGACAGTGAATTCTGTCATATCTCTTTAAAACGACTACAGGCCTAGTCTTAAAATAAGAATTACTGAGAGTCTGGATTGCAATGAGCAGTTATCTCTGTAGCTAAAAGGAAGAGTTGTATGCTCTGAATCTTAGCAGAATTAAGTTTAAAATCATGTTTCAGTTCCTTTCATTGGGTTACTGCTTTCACACAGCTTGGACAATGACAATAGAAGAACCAGTTTCTGGTTATTTATTTTCTGTCTCCCATGCACAGGTACAATGTTGCAATGTTTGGGATGCAAATAGTAGAGGAATTTTTAAAAGGACAAGCTAAATAGGTGGGTTTAAGTTACTTGAGATTTTCCTTCAAAACTGTGTATAGTCTTAAGAACTGGGGTGGGAATGTACTGAACTGTGACTGAGGTTCAGTAAAGCTTGGTGAGGCCCAAAAACAAAGCAAAGAGGGTGCGGAGGGAGGAGAATAATCAGCGGGACTTGTGCTTGCTCTCTAAGGCCCCATCTTGAATGGGACTGTTACAAGCAAGTTTTCAATGGCCATCTCACATGGTTTCAGTGCAGTTACACTGGCCAGTGCATACTAAGGGCATAGCCATGTTCCACCAATTCAAGAATTGTTCTAAAGATTGTCTAGTCTTGAATGATTTTTATGAACAAAGAAACAATGTTATGCCCACAGTCCCCTCCACATGGGCTGGCCTCAGTGTATTGCAACCATGTTACAGAACTGCTTCTCGTAATAGACTTCCCTCTCTAAGGGCCGGTCTACACTACGGGGTAAAATCGATTTTAGATACGCAATTTCAGCTACGTGAATAACGTAGCTGAAGTCGAATATCTAAAATC
>NC_133776.1:49474184-49552066 GCF_003597395.2 Chelonoidis abingdonii | reverse complement strand
CCCCCCCCCCCCCCCGGGCTTGCTGGGCCAAACAGCTGATTGGTGGAGCAAGCCTGGAAAGGAGGGAGGGAGAGAGAAACGGAGCAGTGGCAGCGTGCTCACGGAGGAGGCGGAGACAGAGTGGAAGTGAGCTGGGGCAGGAAGCAGTTCCTCTCCCTGATATAACACGGCCTCACCTATAACACAGTGAGATTTTTTTGGCTCCCGAGGGCCACGTTATATCAGGGTAGAGATGTAGGTGTGCGCATGCTGCATGCAGTCAGATGGTTTTACTCCTAGTGGTTCCTGTCAGGTTGGCTGTGGAACCCCTGGAGTTGTACCTTAGTGGCAGTGTATATAGGTTCCTGCCAATCCCCCAGCTCTTCAGTTCCTTCTTACTGCCAGTGATGATTGTTGGAGCCATGTCTCTCACTCACCTCTGCAAGCGTTGCCTCTAGTGATCAGACTTTTGATTATCCTGTAAATAGTTCATTAGTTAGTGTTAGTCTTAGTAAGTTAGTTAGATAGAAATGGGGGGCTTTTCCCCCAGCCCAATTCCCTCCCCTCTTGGGGTTTGGGGCATACCTCAATCTCAAGGTTTTACGCTGTGCAGGACTTTCCACAGACCCATGCCAATGGGTGACCTCGCCAGCTGAGATGGACCTCTCACGCAGCAAGGTGTGGTGCAGTCTAGAGGCAAGCCCGCAATCATGAGGCACTGCTCACCTTCTCCACAGCATGGTTCTCCAGCACCATCCCACTCTGCACCACCGTGGTCTCTGCGTTCAAGGCCCCGGTCATCGGACTCAGGTAGAGTCCTACTATTCCGGGCACAGTTGACACAAATCAGAGTGGCACTGCTACAGGCAGGAGATTTTGTTGTGGCAGGCACAGTAGCAGGCCAGCACAGTGGCCTTTCTGGACGGACCCAGTGGGCATCCCTCCAGGCCCAGGGCACTTACTCCAGGGGCTCCCAGTCCATAATTTCAGAGGGACACATCTGTTTAGCACCCTGGGACTGTCTCCTGCCTTGAGGCACTGAGATGGGTTCAGTCCAAGGCACAGACCCTGTCTGGGTCCCAACTCCACCACCTGCACCGAGGCCACTGTCGGTGCCAAACAGCACAGTACCGAGCAGCATGTGTCCAGGGAGCTGGAGGGACAGGAGGGCCTGTTATCACCTAGGGCTTTGTCGTCATCCTCACCAGCTGAGGCAGTGGTCTTCATCCTCTGGGCAGCTCCCCATTGATAATAGAATGCACCAGGAACTGTTGCACAGGGTAGTCCATAACATGGGACCACAGACCAAGGAGGTGGTCGAGTCTGAGGACCCTATGGTGGACATATTAACCTGTGAAGGGCCATCCAGGGTGGCATTGCCACTCATTAGAACGTTTCAAGCCACTACAAAAACCTTGTGGCAGACTCCTGCCTCCATTCCCCACTACAGCGAAGGGGATGGAGAGGAACTATTTCGTCCCTTCTAAGGGGTATGAATCTCATTTACTCATATGCAGTTGGGTTCACTGGTCGTAGTGGCGGTGAATGAAAGAGAGCAGGGCCTAACTCCAAAATCCAAGGACTTGAAGAAGCTGGATCTCTTCAGCAGGAGAGTGTACTCCGCTGGGGAGGGAGGGTGTCCCCCTTCGGATTGTTAACCAGCAAGCAATCTTCAGTAGATACAATTTCAAATCATGGGACTCCATGATGAAGTTTAAGGAGTTGGTCCTGTCAGATTCCAGAGTGGAGTTTGCAGCCATAGTAGAGGAGGATAAGGCAGTGGCATGGACCTCCTTTGCAGGCCTCACTAGATGCAGCAGACTTGGCCACGCAAACCATGTCCTCTGCTGTAGCCATGAGGAGGAGTTCATGGCCCCAGGTGTTGGGCCTTCAACCAGAGGTCCAACAAACGATTCAGGACTTGTCCTTTAACAGCATGGGACTATTCTTGGGGCAGACAGACTCCAAGCTCCATAGCCTAAAGGTTTCTTGAGCAGCATTGAAATCATTGTGCCTGCATACTCCTGCCACCAAGCAGAAACACTTTAAGCCCAACTCCCTCTACACTTCTACTCTCCCCAGCCTAGGCAGGACTTCTCCAGGAAAGAGGACAGGAATGGCAGGTGTAAGCCTCCCCATCCACCCCCCAGTCAAGGCCAGGTCTTGGCAAGCCTGCCATCAGGCTCTAAGCAAGGCCTTTGAAGGCGCGCCTGGGGACAATGTACCAGTCCCCTCGCTGGATCCTTCACCCAGTTTACTGAATCATCTGTCCCACTTCTACTGTGCTTGGTCCCAGATAACCTCAGATCGCTGGTTCCTTTGCCCTGTAGAAGTGTGATATTCTCTTCAATTCTGCTCCTCCCACCCCCCTTCCCTGTCACTCTTCAGGGACCCTTCTCACAAGCAGCTCTTCATGCAGGAGGTTCAATAACTCCTTGCCATGGGAGCAGTAGAGGAGGTTCCTCAGGAGCTAAAAGACAAGGGATTCTATTTCTGGTATTTCCTAATCCTCCAAAGCCAATGGGAACGGGGGTGTCAAACCCATCCTCGACCTGTGAGGCCTCAACAGATTCATGAAGAAGTTGAGGTTCTGCACAGTCTGTTTGACTGCCATCATCCCACCTCTGGATCCGGGAGACTGGTACGCTGCCTTCAAACTCCACGGACACGTATTTCCACATATCAATAGTTCCAGGCCACAGATGCTTTCTCAGCTTCGTAGTGAACCACAACCATTACTATCAATTTACAGTCCTCCACTTTGGCCTGTCAGCAGCCCCTCAAGATTTTACCAAGTGCATGGCAGTTGCAGCCCCCTTCCTGAAAAGAAGGCAGGTGCAGGTCTTCCTGTACCCTGACCACTGGCTGATCAGGGGCCGCTCCAGGGCGCAAGTGAAGGAACACGTCAACTTGATGAGATCCACCTTCGACAGGCTGGGTCTCCTGAATGTACACAAATCAACTTTATCCCCTGCTTGAAGAATAGAGTTCACTGGGGCAGTGTTGGACTCGGGTCAGGCCAGAGCCTTCCTGCCAGAGTCTCGTTTTTGGACAATGTAAGACCTCATACAAACCTTCAAGCAATACTCCACCACCACAGCGAGGAATTGCTGGAAGTTCCTCGGACATATAGCAGCTTGTACGTATGTGGTACAACACATGAGGCTGAGGCTCAGACCTCTCCAGGCCTGGCTGGTGTCAACTTATCAACCAGAGCATGACAGCCTGGAAAGGGTGGTTACACTCCCACTGCCAGTTCTCAGATCTCTCCAGTGGTGACTCAAACCACTGGTGGTATGCGTGAGGGTCCCCTTCGCCAAACCGCAGACCTCGCTGGCCCTGGTCACAGATGTGTCACCATTTGGGGTGGGGAGCTCATCTGGGAGATTTCAGGACCTGTGGTCTTTGGTCGCAAGAGGAGCTCTCGCTTCACATCAATGTCAAAATGCTGAGAGCGGTCCCCCTGACAAGCCAGACCTTCCGGGCTCACTTGTGAGGGAAAGGTGCAGCAGTGATGACAGACAATATGACCGCAATGTTTTATATAAACAAGCAGGGTGGAGCTCGCTCCTCTCCCCTAAGTCAGGAAGCCCTCAAGCTGCATAGCCCACTCAATTCACCTGAAAGCATCCTATCTCCCAGGTTCTCAGAACGAGCTGGCAGACTATCTCAGCAGATTCTTCCATAACCACAAGTGGTTCATGCACCTGGACATGGTGAACAACATTTTCCAAAAGTGGGGGAGTTCCCCAGATCGACCTGTTCACCACAAAAAGCAAGAGGAAATGAATTTATCCCGACAATACCCTAGTGTTGCCAGGAAGCACGTTATCACCCTCTTTCAGATGAGAGGATGGGGCACAGAAACTAAGCCACAATGCACGTGGGAGAGAGTGTTGGTCTCTGTGGTGGCTGACCCCCAGCAATGGACAGAAGTCAAACAGCCATGCTGTTAGCTCTGTCAGCCACTTTTGATACTGCGGATCTTGAGATTTATTAGACATGCCTGCAGGAGCCCTAGGATCTTTCCCTAACAGAGGCACTATATTTAGTTATCCTCAAGGGCTGTGGTCTGGGGGATCCATCTCCTCACCCCATCTGATCGCTGTGTGAGAGGCATGGCTGTAGTGTCACATATGCTGATCATACTCAACCCTACCTTTCGCACTGAACCTGGACACTGATACTTCCTAACCTTCTTAGTGCCTGGCAGAGCGAAGACTAAATGGGAGCATAGCTTCCTTAAGCTCAGACCTGGTAAAATGCAGGTGTGGCGAGGGTAAGTAAGGGCTGAATGCTCTTGGGAGCATAAGCCATACTCACTAAAGAGGTGTGGTTACCCCAGTATTCTCGAGGTCAGATGCAGAGAAGCACCTAGCTAAAGACCAAGTGTATTGATCCCTGAGAAGTATGCATATTTCTGTGGAACCTCACTTTAAATGCCAGGGCTTTTGGGAAATGAGGCTAACAAGTCATTTCGTACATGGCTGTGTTTAGCTTCCTTCATGATCCAGAACCCTCAGCTAATCCATGTTCCTTCCTTTTACTATGCAGCCCAGATTGTGGTTAGCAGATGATGTGCCTAGGGAGAGCACACAATACCGAGAGATCTTCCCAAGTGAAGGCTGACTTGGATTCCCACCAAATACAGTCATGGCCACTTGGCCATTCATAAGGAGGTGACATTTTTTTATTCAGGTAATAGTTCTACCACTTTAAGGCTTAATACTTAGACTTTCCTACCATTACTGCCCAAGTATGTTGTATTACATTCACCTTCCTGGTAGAGGGTAAACTGCATTTATACGCAATCAGTCCTTTTATGGAAAAGCATATGCGTCATGCCAAATTCTCTTACAACCCCAATGAAATGCCTGGGGGCTTCAGGCACCAGGTCCCATTGTCCAGTTTCAATGGGGTTACATGGAGTGTAACAGAGAAATGTCTCCCGTAAAGTAACATTCACCCCTTCGTAGAGGACTGTGCATCACTTAAACCCTATTTTGCTCGTCCCTCAGCAGACCGTTGGGTTTCACCCATAAAGAATAAACTGTCCTGAACTATTTGATGCAAGGTTGTTTCCCTAATAGGGATTTCTAATGACTCATAGACTCATAGGTCAGAAGGGACCAATATGATCATCTAGTCTGACCTCCTGCACAAGGCAGGCCACAAAACCCTACCCATACACATTTATAACAACCCCTAACCATGACTGAGTTATTGAAATCCTCAAAATTGTGATTTGAAGACCTCAAGCTGCAGAGAATCCACCAGCAAGCGACCCATGCCCACCTACAGAGGAAGGCGAAAAACCTCCAGGGCCTCTGCCAATCCCCTCGGAGTAAAATTCCTTCCCGACCCAAATTGCGATAGCTAAACCTGAGCATGTGGGCAAGACTCACCAGCTAGCACCAAAAAGAATCTCTGCAGTAACCAGTCCCATCCATCCACATCCCTCACAGACATGTGAGGCAGATTATCTGCCGATAATCCAAGTATCAATTGCCCAAATTAACTATCCCATCATAACATCCCCTCCATATACTTATCAGTAATCTAACCAGATAAGTCTTTGCGCCCACTCTTCCCTCGGAAGGCTGTTCCAGAACTTCACTCCCCTAATGGTTAGAAACCTTCATCTAATTTCACAGACCACAAGACTGATGCTTGAGTAGTTAATACGTATTGCCAGAATCCAGAGAAGACTACAGGCTTACTTAGAGGTACAGTTCAGATGTATTTTATGCAATACTTGGATGCCTAAAAAGACATACCCTGCCCACTCTAAGCCTTTTTCATAAATGGTTTGCATCCCTTGCAGTTTTTAATGCATTTGTTTTACTTCACAGATATAAAGAATATATTTGGGATTTGTACAGTGCCTGGCACACAAGGTTGCCAGTTTTGATTGGCTGTATTCCTGGAGATTTCATCACATGACATAATCTTTAATTCAAGATTGATCTTTAATTCCTGGAGACTCCAGGGCAATCCTAGAGGGTTGGCACCACAGTGGCACAGTGGGGCCCTGATCCAGGATTGTACAGCAGTAGCATATACGAGCCCTACATAACTAATAATAATCTTCCACGAATGTTGGTGGCATTCTTGTGTTAAAATAGTGAGCTGAGGACTTGACTTAAGGTATTTTTCTGCAGAGTAGCAACCAAAACTTCCTTTTTACACATTTAGTTCCACATGTGACATCAGATCCTCTGCTACTTAAGTTGTATCATTAGTTTGCGGCTTCACAATGTCAACTACACAGCTAGAAAAGCATGTAACTTAAAAAGGCTCTGTCAAGTGTGTGCACTGCAGAGAGACTAATAGAAATCCTATTTTCTCCTTTGGTTCTTGGAATCTGGATACACTTTATTGTAAACATCAATTTCATTGACTTCAGACCCAACACAAAGTCAGCATGTTTGGGGAGTTATAAAAGAAGTGAACCTAAAATGTTGTTGTTTAAATACTGCTAGCTAGGGGCCTGCTTGCCTTGGCTAAAGCCAGAACATCCAGTGTTAACTCAAACAGCAGGTAACAGTGTAAAAGTGAATAGAATCTGAGTAAGGGCCACTTCTCATTTCTGTGTGGCAAATGAGTGTAGACACACATGGGGCTGGATTTTTCAGTCTTATTTCAGAAGAGTGGGAACAGGGTGCATCTGAAGACATGGCTGTTAGGCAGGAGGGAAAAAGTGAGGGCAAGTCATAGAAAGCAGACTGCTAGTTTAACACACATGGTTAGTACTTTGCTCAGGAGGGATAAACTTGGCAGCGTTCTCTCTTGCTTCTGACTTAGGCTATGTCTACACTATGCAAGGCTGTGTTGCTACAGTGAAGCCGCTGTTTGTCAGTTCTCCTGCCAACAAAATCATCCAACCCCTATGAGTAGCATTAGTGTTGTTGGCAGGAGAATGCTCCTGACGACAAAGAGCTGTTCACACCAGCACTTGTTGTCGGCAGAGCTTTTGTCTCTTGGGGGGATGTTTTTTTAACACCTCTGAAAGACCTGTTCTGTCGTTCAGTTGCCAGTCCCTAGACATAGCCTTAGGGCATGGCTACACTTATATTTTTGCAGCGCTGGTAGTTACAGCTGTGGTCGTACAGCTGTGTAGGGCCAGCGCTGCAGTGTGTCCACACTGACAGTGACCAGCGCTGCAGTGTGGCCACATTTGCAGCATTTGCAGCACTGTTGGGAAGTGGGTGCATTGTGGGCAAGCTATCCGCGTTCAGGTGCTGCAACATGTTTTCAAAAGAGGGGTGAAGGAGGGGGGGGGGGGGGGGGGGGGGGAGGGGGGGGGGGGGGGGGGGGGGGTGGAGTGTGACAGGGAGCTGCGGAGACAAGAGAGTGGATTTTGGAGCAGACACTGTGTGACAGCTCCTGCTTGCAATTCTGGCCATTCCCCCTTCTCTCAATCACTCTTAATTGTAAAAAGGCTTCAGACCAGATAAGCAGCTTCTCCGACGGACCCTCCCCCCCCCGTGCTGTTTGTCTCCTCAAGCAAACATGTGAACTTCAAAGCCTGCTCACTCACTCACGTCAGCAAAGAGCAGCTGTGTTTGTTTTTAGATAAGTACCAGGAGTACCTTCGTTGTTTGTAGTACAGGAACTTGTGGGATACTCCTAATACTGGAGGCAATAAGAGGGCTGGTGAGTGCGTCACACCTGAATGAGCAGCGCTGGATTCGCTACACCCGTAGCGGACCAGGTGTACAGCCAGCGCTGCAGGAAGGGAGTTGCAGCGCTGGCTGAGCTCTGTAAGTGTGGACACCTGGTAAGTTGCAGCGCTGTAACCCCCTCACCAGCGCTGCAACTTGCAAGTGTAGCCAAGCCCTTAGTTTCCCTTCTTGTGTTGATTAGTGCAGGAGTCTCAGATATTTGCATAATCCTATGGCATCTATCTCAGAGTAGGCAGTTACAGATGATAAGTTAAGCAGTTCAAGGTGGGAGTAGGTCTGTCAGACTCTTGATGTGTCTCTGACATGACTACTTAAGTTCCTGGTGTGTGTAAGTTTTCATATATGCTCTAAACTGACAATTTTTGTTAGTGTCGCTCCAAAACAGGCTGCAAAGAGGTTGCATTTGTATTTAGTAATTAAAGCTCTATCACTGTCCTGATCTTGCAGGTGAAAGTGTATTTAATCAGAGGGGGAAATTAACAAACTGTTGATATAATCTGAAAGATTCTGGATTAAGGCTTAAAAATCACTAGAAGGTGTAAAAGCGCTTTAAAACCAGAATCAGAATACGTTCTTCCTTCACTTATCTAGCACTGAGTTTTGTGCAAGTCCTGCAGCGGTGAAGATGCTTAGTCCAATGAATGCAGTTCCCAACAATGTTCCGTGTGTTAAAGATGCCATCAGTGGCCACAGGAGAGACGAGACATGTAGCACTGGGTTCTAGTCTGACTATATAAAGACCCTTTCTATTATCCTGTTAGAGTATCTTGCATCAGAAAAAATAAACTCTCGAACATTCCCAACAGCTGAGCATGGCCCTGAGGAATGGTGTTTGCTCCAAGCAATGAGTCCATTATCTTTGCTAACATTTTAGCACCTGATCAGACAGGAGGAGTACGCACTGCTATATTGGCTTGAGTTCTCATGTAATCAAATCATTCTCTCTCAGAGCCACTTGTCTTTCCCAGACAGTACTGCCTCCAGTGTTAGTACTGGTGCTTGTTGTGTTGACACAGTGAGTGAGGTCATGACTTGGACAGTTCCCCCATGCAGCCAAGCAGTTTAGAAATGGGGCTAAAAAGTTTCATACACATGGGTCTGTTCTGAAACCAATAGGCTGGTAGTGCCAGTGGCTAATTAAATAGTCACAACTCTGTTTTGCACTTTTACCTGCTGACTTGAATAAACATTATCACTAAATTTCTCCTTCTTCTTGATTTGTCTTGGTAGCTGAAACCCCAGGCTCTATAACAGGGGTAGCCAAACTTACTGATCCTCCAAGCTGCATGTGATAATCTTCAGGCACCTCCTGTTGGGTTGAAGCCCCTAGCCCCAACACCCTGAGCTCCCCCTCTCCCTCTGAGTCTGATAGGAGAATGGGGAGGTATGGAGGGCTCCGCAAGCTGTACTTTAACAGTAAAAGAGCCACATGTGGCTTGTGAGCTGCAGTTTGGTCACCCTTGCTCTATAATGAGGCATGTGTGTAGGTAATGTGCCAGTAGATGGCAACCAAGACTATGCAGCGTTGTTAATTGGTTTTGTACCAAGCCTGAATGCGTCAGGTGTGTAGCTTTGACAGATAACACTGGGGTCCCCTCCTCCATACATTGCCTGTAATTTGCATAAAAGTGCAACCTATTTAAAGTTGGAAGGATTAGATTTTTTAATTTTTTCAATTTCACTGTGTATGCACAAACCAATGAAAATGTAGTTCTAGACCAGTGATTTTCAGCCTTTTTTTTTTATTTGCAGGCCCTTAAAAAATTTCAAATTAAGGTGCAGACCCCTTTGGAAATTTTAGCCATAGTCTGTGGACCCCCAGGGGTCTACATGGAGCACAGGTTGAAAACCAGTGTTCTTGACAGCCCAGCTCTGCTCCCAGCATGCCCAAGCCCCAGCCCAGAGAACTCACTGTTTCTGGCTGGCTTCTGTTTTGTGAAACACACAGAGGTCTGAGCAGAAGCCTAGAATGAATCTCTCAGCTAAGCCCAATGCAGAGTTTAGTTTATCACTGTTTATAGCATGCACCTAATTAGAGAATCTCTGGGTGCATGTGCCTTAACTTGCATATCACATGACAGCCCTCACCACTCTGCCACGTTAGGGTGATCAGATGTCCTGATAAAATTGGAACTGTCCTGATTTTGAGGAATTTGTCCCGCATCCCGACCAGAGTGTGGTCGGGATGCCATTTGTCTCGATATTTTGTTTCCTGGTCTTTGGCGGCAATTCAGCGGAGAGTCCTTCAGTCGCGGACAGCCACTGAAATATACCACCGAAGACCATCCCCGACTGAAGGGCTCGCCGCCAAACTCCCAGACAGTTGAGTGGGGTTTTTTTTTAACCTCCCCCTCCCCCGCCCCACAGCGATCCCGATATTTTCCCCATAACATCTGGTCACCCTATGCCACGTGGGGCTGCAATGAGACCTGCCAGTGTTTAGTGAGCACACAAGATGCTGTCATTCTTTAACTGAATCCCCAGACAGCAGTTGCCATGGGGGTGGCCTAGATTTTCTCAGCCCAGGAAGCTGGGCTTTTCTGGATCCACACCTTCAACTTTCTCAGCCTAGATACCCAGAGTGTCAGTTGAGATGTCCCTGGCCTTGGCTGCTCCGCTAGATTTTCCATCCCAGTGCGACATTCCCAGTGGTTTCAGCAGGGACTTGTGGAATGTCTCCATTTCTCACTGGGGCCTCTGGGTTGTCCCACCTGAACAAAATGAGCATTGATACAGACTTCTGGGCCAGCCACACGTAAACAGGAAAGCCCTTCTCACTCCCAGCCGACCCTGCTGGGAAAAGAAATAACAGGATGTGAATTGCAGCCTCAAACAGAATGCAGTTTCTTTCACTCTTCTCCCTGGGCAGCCCCAACGGGCGCCATCTGGGGAGGGTTCAAGTCTCTGAATGCTCCAGTCTGCCATGGTTCCAGGGGATGTATCCCATCCAAGAAGCTGCTGCTGCTGGCAGGAGGCTTCTGACTCCCTCTGCAGAGCTAACTGTGTTCATGCAGAGGACTTAGGTGTGCAAAGGCCCTGTCAGCACTTAGACCTTGATCGCGTCTGGGAGGGGAAAATGGACAGAAGCTGAACAGCCCTGGGCTAATGTGCTTTGCTTTCATTTTCCAAGTTGCAGTGAGTTGTAAATGCATCCAAGCACAGAGCTGATCAGTCGCTTGGTACAAACAATTATCCTGATCATTGCTGAGATATGTGGTGCTTGTTTCCCTGCTAGGAAAAATCACCATTGGGAAAACTTCCTTGTAGGCTTAGACTTGGTGTTTATGGTTTATATGCAGCTTTGTGTTTGGTGGAGAGGATGCAGCAACAGCACTGGATCAGCACAAGGGCCTGGAACAAACAGGGTTTTATTCTAGTCAGTGTCCTAGCAGGAGGCTGCTCTAGCCCCCTCTCGCTAGCCCACGTTGCTGCAAGGGTCTGTGTGAAATGAAAATTATCTAGTGGAAACTATCATAGGAGCAGGCTTTCCTTAACCCTGACAGGCAGCCCCTTCTTTGGCTTAGGCTTTGTTCACCCTGTGACATTGCACTCCATATGATGTTATGAAAATATGCTAACGAGTGTGAATATAATGTAACTGGAATATGCTTCATTCAAAGGGTCTCTTGTAAGGTATCATTACAAAGCTTATAATCAACTGTGTGTGTTCATCCTATATGAATCAGGAGCAGCTCCAGGCACCAGCATGCCAAGCACGTGCCTGGGGCGGCAAGCTGCAGGGGGCGCTCTGCCAGTTGCCGTGAGGGTGGCAGGCAGGCAGGCTGCCTTCGGCGGGTCCACTGGTCCCGCGGCTTCGGTGGACCTCCTGCAGGCAAGCCGCCGAATCCGTGGGACTAGGAACCTCCCGCAGGCAAGCCGCTGAAGGCAGCCAGCCTGCCGTGCTAGGGAAGGCAAAATACCTAGAGCTGCCCCTGGTATGAATGTATCTTTATTTTATTTTTTTTAATCTGCAGCTAGAAATATGAAGTATAACTCTGAGGTCCTACTGTAATTATGCAAAGTGTGGGCCATTAATGGTGGCCTGGAATCTTTATTGCTCCCATTAACCAGGACAATTGGTTGTAAATGGCTCTGTTTACCTGTAAGTCTTCCTGTATACCTGTGTGCTGGAAAGGGGTAATGAAGTCTTACAGTGACATGTGATCATGTCACCTGAACTGGAATCCATCTTTAACCTGGTGCTTTTCCATTTAGAAGGAGGGGTGGGAACCCAGAGAGGGACAAGGGATTCCCACCTCATGCCAAAGCTATAAACGGGGTGGAACAGAACAAAGAGGGCTGCAGTCATCAGAAATTCCCTAGCTACCACCTGAGCTGGAACAAGGACTGTACCGGGGAAAGGATTGGGCCCAGACTAGAAGGAGGCTAGTCTGTCAAAGACACTTATTAGAACATCTCTGAGAGTGAGATTTACCTGCATATTTTCCTACGATATTAGGCTTAGACTTGCGCGTTTTGTTTTATTTTGTTTGGTAATTTACTTTGTTCTGTCTATTACTTGGAACCACTTAAATCCTACTTTCTGTATTTAATGAAATCACTTTTTACTTATTAATTAACCCAGAGTAAGTGTTAATACCTGGAGGGTGGTGGTGAGGAACAGCTGTGCATATCTCTCTCTCAGTGTTATAGAGGGCAAACAATTTGAGTTTATACAGGGTAAAACTGATTTATTTGTGGTCTGGACCCCTTTGGGATCTGGGTAGCTGAATGCTGGAGACAGGAACTCTTCTTAAGCTTTTTCAGTTAAGCCTGCAGCTTGTGCGGGACGTGGTTCAGACTTGGATCTGTGTTTGCATCAAGCAAGAGTGTCTGGCTCATCGGAAAATGGGCTCAGAAGTAGTCTTGGCACATCAGGTGGCAGCAGGGCCACTCAGAGGATTCAGGGGGCCTGGGGTCTTCAGCAGGGGGCCCCCGCTTTGGCGGTAATTCGACAGTGGGGGGGTCCTTCCACTCTGGGACCCACCACTGAAGTGTCCCAAAGACCCGCGGTGGGGCCCCCGAGCTGCCGAATTACCGCTGAAGCAGGACCCACTGCTGAAGTGCCGGGTCTTCAGCAGTAATTCGGTGGCGGGGCGTCCTTCCACCCTGGGGTGGAAGGACCCCCCCTCCTCACCGCCGAAGACCTGGAGCAGAAGAAGCTCTGGGGGCCTGGGCCCCGTGAGAGTTTTTGCCCCACTTGCCCCCCCTGGGGGCCCTGGGTGGCAGTCCCAAAAGGGCTTCTGTGATCCAACCCGTCAGACACCCGCAGCATGAGTCACAGCAGGTTTCTTCCTGCTCAGCCCCACTTACATCCTATCAGATGGGTTTTTCCCCCCCAGTGTACGCCGTATGGCAGCTGCCTTTCTGCTCATTCGCCTGCTCTGATTCCAGCACCTAGAGTCAAATCCTAGCCCCACTGAATCAATGGGGTTTTGCCACTGTCAGTGGGACCAGGATGTCACCCCTAGTCTCTAGTGCTTTTCATAGACTCTTAAATGTCAGGCTGGAAGGCACATCAAGAGGCCATCAAGTCCAGCCCCCTGCGCTGAGGCAGGATCAGTGAACTTAGATCAGCCCTGATGGGTGTTTGTCCAACCTGTTCTTCAAAACCTCCAACGACAGGGATTCCACAACCTCCCTTGGAGCTTATTCCAGAGTTTAACTACCCTTAGAGTTAGAGAGTTTTCCAAATATCTAACCTCAATCTCTCTTGCTGCAGATTAAGCCCATTGCTTCTTGTCCTACCTCCAGTGGACATGGAGAACTGTTAGTCACCATCCTCTTTATATCAGCCTATTGGATGACTGTTATCAGATCCCCACTCAGTCTTCTTTTCTCAAGACTAAATATGCCCAGTTTTTTTAACCTTTCCTTATAGGTCAGGGTTTTCTAAACCTTTTATAATTTTTAGTGCTCTCCTCTGGAGTCTCTCCAATTTATCCACATCTTTTCCAAAGTGTGGTACCCAGAACTGAACACAGAACTCCAGCTGAGGCCTCCCCACTGCTGAGTAGAAAAGGACGGTTAACTCCCATGTGTCCCGACAGTACTCCTGTTAATACACCCCAGAATTATATTAGCTCTTTTTGCAACTGGAATCACATCGTTGACTTCTGTTAAATTTCTGATCCACTGCAACCCCCAGATCATTGTCAGCAGTACAACGATCTAGCCAATTATTCCCCCTTTTGTAGTTGTGCATTTGATTTTTTTCCTTTCTAAATGTCATACTTTGTAATTGTCTTTATTGAATTTCATCTTGTGGATTTCAGACCAATTCTCCACTTTGTTATGCTTGTCTTGAATTCTAACCCTGTTCTCCAAAGCGCTTGCAACCCTTCCCCAGCATGATGGTCTGCACAATGCAACCCTGAGAGGGGCAAAGAAAGTGCCCTCATTAAATGGGGCTTTTCTTGCACCTCTTGTGTATGTGGTTTAATTAGACATTTGGAAGGGGTATCTTTCTGTTCTGGGATCCTGGAGGCCCCAGGTCCATCTGCAGGCTAGGTTGCCATGTAGTATGACTCAGCTGAGATTATTTACATATGACATCAGCGTTACTGCCTCAGCCATGCCATAGGGGAGGGAATCTTTAGCTGCAGAAAGGCCAGAGTTGACAGCCATTTAGATGATGGTAGTGGGGATTAAGGCTCAGCACCTCCCACCTCCCCCCCAGCAAACACTGGCAATTGTGAGCAGCTCTAACATGTTTCTGAGCAGAGGGCAGTGGTGAGACAGGCTGCCAGTACAGGCTGTAAATTGAGATTGGGCCCTGCAGACAGGAATCCCAGCAAACAATTGCCAGTAGCCCAGTGCTATAGAGGCATCGGTGTTGATTGGGGAGTAATTGGGGTTTATGCTTGTTCCAGCAGAGTATCCCCAAGGACCTGCCCCCACGCTGTGGAACGAGCCACCGGAGCTGCCGTCGGGAGAGGGCCCCTTTGATGCCGCCACCACCACGGGCCGCTTCTCGGACTCTACAGGCTTCCCCCCATACACTTCGGAGTATGAGTCTGAGGACACCACCCACCTGCACCGTCTGAATGATAATGGTACGTAGGAATCTCCCAGGCAGCACCCTGCACCATCCTCGGTTAGAACTGTCTAGCCCACAGCCATCACCTGCATATCCGAGCCCTTCTGTTTGGAGCAAATATTATCATGGTTTAGGAGAAAATCTATAAGGTATTGTTAAGAACTCCCTGTTATCTGTGCCCTCCAGGGAAAGGGGAAATGAATGCTGGCTGTATAAGCCATTCTATTCTTTATCACTTGTTTAGCACCATAGATATACATGACACTCCTAAGCTTGCCAACTTTCTAATTGCATAAAACTGAACACCCTAGCCCCGCCCCTTCCCCAAGGCTCCACCCCTGTGCTCTACATTCCTCCTCCCTCACCCTCATTCACTTCACTGGGGTGGGGCAGGGGGTTGAGGTGCAGAAGGGGGTGAAGGCTCTGGGTGGGGTTGGGGATGAGAGGTTTGGGGTGCAGGAGGGGGCTCTAGGCTGGGCAGTGGGGCTGAGGGATTTGGAGTGTGGGAGGGGGCTGGGGGTTGAGGCAGGAGGTTGGGGTTCAGGAAGGGGTACAGGCTGGGGCAGGGAGTTTGGGCTCATGGTTGAGGTGTGGGCTTACTTCGGGTGGCTCCTGGTCAGTGGCACAGCGGGGCTAAGACAGGCTCCTTACCTGTCCCAAAAGCAGTCAGCAGGTCCAGCTCCTAGGCACGGCACACTGCACTTGCCCGCAGGCACCGCTCTCTCCCTCTCCCCCCTGGTGCTCGGGGCAGGGGCAGCTTGTGGAAACTCACCACCACCACCACCATGCCTAGGAGCTGGATCTGCTGGCTGCTTCCAGGAAGCAGCGCAGAGCCAGGACAGGTAGGGAGCCTGCCTTAGCTGTGCAGCACCACCGGATGTTTAATGGCCCGTAGGCACTACCCAAAACAAGGATGGATTCCCTGCCCCAAAATCTATTTAACCTACTAGGGTTAGCAGCGAGAGGGCCTAGAGAAGGAAATCAACCAGACTCTGGAATCCTGCAGGGTCATTGTGTCCCATCACAGCACTTCCTGTCCCCCCAGGCTGCACTCTCCAATAAACTAGCGATCCAGGAGTTCCAAGCCGCTCAGATGTTTCACACCCTTACAAAGCCCCCTGGGTTTATATTGTGCTTTGCTGAATCTTCTTTGGTCTTCTGTGTAACAAGAACAATGTCTGTGGTAATGGAAAATCCAAATGAGTCTGTCGTCGTCATTAACTAATTGTGTGAAAGCTGCATGCATTGCCTCCTATTCTCTTTCACCTTGAACGTTATTTCCTTGGGACTGTGCTCCTCTGATACAGTGCAAGATAGGAGCCTAATGGAATTTCTGTTTATTCCTATCCCGACTCCCTGTGCATGTCCTGTATTAGCCTTCTCTGCCCCTCCCTATGGTGTTCCTGCTTTTGGTGCAAGAGCTTTCTGCTGTGCAGCTCCTGCCCTCCGGAAAGCTGTGCTGTCTCGCTCCAGCTCCATGCTCTAGCTATGTTCAAATCATGTCTGTAAACTACTTTTCCCCCACTGCTTGTGTCTCTTCATTGTTCTCTTCTCCTCTCATTCTGTGTCCCTGTTGTTTCCCTCTGTAAGTAATTCTGGGCTCGTTTGTCTGAGTGACCCTATCCACACCACAGCTGTAACATGGGGCCATGCAGAGATGGTTTCCGTTAGCCCACAAGAATAATCAAAGTTCTTTCTCATGGCAGGACTGAAGTGCCACTTTCCCAACTGTCTTCTAAAGTCTGTAGTGAGTTAACTTTGAAGGTGGAGGGAGGTTTAAAATACAACACACAGGAAGGGTCAATTGGCTAGCAGTGCCCTTTGCCACTGTGCTAAAGACCTGTGCTGACAGAAGGTCAGTTACCTGATCAGAGACCTGCTCGATAGCGACAGTTCCCTGAGTTGCTGTCATGTGACACAAGGAAATTGCATTCAGTGATTGTGTTGAGGTGACAGCATCTGAACTTCTTGACTGGGAGAGATGGGCAGCTAAGCAGCTGTGTGACCCCTGCGTATAGTTCAGTGGCTGGGCTGTGTCACATCATCACTCATCTGAAAGCTTTGTCAGTATAAATGCAGAGAGACTGAGAACCACTCAACCAGAGACACCCCACCACCACCACACACCCTGCAATTACAATGCGTGTTCCCCTGTTGGAATGAAACAAGCGCAGCTGGCCTGCCAGCTGAGAAAGGGCTTCACTGTATAGATGGTTGGGACAAAGCTATGTTGATACATTGTGTGTTATGATGGGCCAAGGGAGGTAATGATGTAAAGAGCCCACAAGGTCCTGGAATTATTGGTGCCACCGTGATCACTGCTTTCCTGGGCACTTCTGTGATTGTGGCCCTGATTGTTGTCACCCTGCGAAAATTCTCTGTCTCCTGAATTCTCCCAAATGGCAGGACCATGACGGAGACCCTGCCTGCGGCTCCAACCATCATGTGCGATCTGGCCCAAGCAATTATCTCCTAGTGAACATGCACCCCTGAGGCTACACAGCCCCTTCCCCACCCAGGTTACTGCACTGCCTTCAAGTCTATAGCAAATGCTCAGATCCAGACATCACTTTAAAATATGCTTCCCTCTTATCTTCCTCCCCATCTCCACTTCCCTCCTTTGCTCATTTTCACCCCACCCCAAGGCTTCCAACACTTGGTTGTCACCGGTCCAGAGCCTCTGGGATTGCTGGTGGTGACTTTCATGAGGTTTCCAAAAGGAAGCCAGCAGCAGCACGACTGCTCCGTGGAAGCCTTGCAGCCATCCGAGGGGAGAAGGGCTGTTGTAGGGCATGGGGATGGAAGCCAGCAGCCATAGTGTCTGCAGGGTGCTTGTGTCACTCAGGGTGTTGCAGCGGGGAGGGAGGAATGGGGAAGTGGTTTTAAATGAATGTTAATGATTAGTACAGGTGGTTTGGTTTTATCCCATTTTTCCCTGGAGTTTGCTGGGGTTTGGTGGAGGAACACTCATGTTTGGAACTGGCTTTCTTCAATCAACCACTGTAAAATCCCAATAGCCCTGGCACCGTGTGTACGTGCCAGGGCCTGCAGTGCAAGCACTGGTGGCTGAATGCGCAGTGTGGGGGTGGCTCTGCAGAATGATTGCACCAGTCATTTCCATAGTTGTACTTGGCACTGTGCATTTCCCAGGCATGCAGGATCGCGCCCAAGGGCAATGGGGATTGAGTATTGCAGGAGTGGAAGATTCAGCCCGCCTGGGTGGAGGGGAAGGGTGGAGCGTGTCCTCAGTAAATACTGTCTCCTGTGGCTGCCTAGAGATTAGTGGGGACAACACTGGACATTCCTGTCTCAGTCTTCCTGGTCCTGGAGCTGGGCAGTCTGCTGAGCTCCATGTGCCCAGGGATTTGTGGATACACTGTTTTCCACGTGCTGTTAGCTTGGAGTGACCTCCAGCTCTTTGTGCTGTTCTGAGCCTTTCTTTTCTCTCCCTGGGTTCTCTGCAGGGTCTCTGGGTCCTGGAGCTATCAGTGCCATCGTAATCGCTGCTCTCCTGGGCACGTCTGTGATTGTGGCCCTGATCGTCATCACCCTGCGAAAATTCTCTGCCTCCTGAACTGAATAAAAGCTTTTTCCTAATACAAGTGTCTTCTGCCTGTCTGTGTCTCTGGCCTACTCCATCTGTGTCTGACTGCACTGGACCTCATTGAGGATGCACCTCAATGAGGAGTCTCAGGGCCTTTTAACAGACTTAACGCCACCACTGCCCTCCATGTGTGTTTTACTCCCACCTCAGTGGTAAATTAGAGCCATGTGGGCTGATGCTGCAGGAGTGTCTCTGGGTTGCTCATGCTGCTCTGAGCCACAGAATTGTTCTGGTCCTTTGCTGGAAGCTGAGAGATTTGAGACTCTGTGCCACGTATACATAGCTGCTGCCCTTGCTTACTGCAAACAGCCACCAGAAGCAAAGCATTCACAGTGTGAGCTTTAGTATCCCTCTGATCCTGGCAGGAGCAATCCAGGGCAGGGATGGGAGGGACTCAGGCAAGGAAACTGACTTCACCCTGCAGTTGTGGATTTTGCTTAATGGCTTTCTGATCCCCCAGCCCACCTGTTACGCTCATCCCTACAAGCCACTCCCCTTCATTGTGGGGCACGAACTTTCAGATACTCTTCCTTATGCACACACTTTACTTGCTCCTGATCAATATTCAGTGGTCTATGACGCAGGCACAACCACTACTAGGTTTAGAGAGACGCGCCATCGTAGCCTCCCGACTTCTTACTATTCTGGAGTTGCAGCTGCAGGATTATTACATTCCCACTCCCTGGTTCCCTCCTCCCCCCGAACTTTTCATATATGGTTGCATGCCTGGGCTGTGATGCCTTCATATGCTAAAGTGACTGACAGCTCTCTTGCTCTCATCGTTATTTCCTCCTGTTTTCAATATTATCCTCCAGCTCCATATGGACTCTTGCAATTTAGTGCCCCTGAGGGATGGTGCCTTGTTTGAGATGCTACTAGAGAACTCTGATGTATAGCGGTAAGCAGTCAAACATGGCAGCAGCAGCAGCCACTGCCTGTCAGAGATCTGAACAGGACCTTCGGTGTTTTCTATTCTCAGTATGAGACCATATCGAAAGGGCTCTCGCATCCAAAGGTGCAAGAGAGGGTGACAGCAGCGTGAGACTAGGCAGGCAATTGCCTGAGACAATGGATGTCTCTGTTAAAGCTGAATTCTGAGACTGTCCCACCAGCAATCGATCTCACTGCCCGTCACTTAAATAGGAACATTTATTTCCACTTAGATACATTGCTCAGGGCTCTGGAAACTTTTGCACCGTGTCACACAATTAGATTGCTCTAACCTCCAGTGTAGGTGCGACTAGGTTCAAGAGAAGAATGGCCCTCAGAGGTCCATTAATGACCTTGATGAAAAAATCCCTTTTGTTGTAGGAAGCATCTGTGCTACAGCTGCAATGCCATAGCACTGTAGTATAGACATACCCTTAGTGAGGTGTTTTTGAATGGGCAGCACCTGACCCCCGGGGTAATGATTGCTGGGGCAGACTGTAATGCTGTACGAATGTTAGATAAGCAGCAGTTGCTGTTTACTGGGAAAGGTGTTGAGTTGCTAGAAGTAAGAACTGAAATCCTCACTCCATGAAAATGGCACGGGATGGTCAATGTGAGCAGCCTCTTGCATGCACCAACACTGACCCACAGATGCTCTTGTTATCGCTGATCTACAGGTCTCTGTGTCGCATGTGAATGGTGTGACTTGTTATGTGGCCATCTGTCAGCTGAGCTAAGCAGTCTAACTTCTTAAACATAGGCCATCAAACAACTATCAACTGGTATTAACTGTCCCTGGTGCCTGGATCCAGATGTGAACCAGCACTTGAGTTGGAAGGCTCAGTATTGCTTTAGGTCTTTACTGCTTCTACTCACGAACATGTTCATGAGGCTGGGACAGAGCTAGGAAGGGGAACTGAACTGACTCCATTCTGGCTATGTGCTGAGTCACATGAGCATGATGGGGGAGGAAAATGGTGGTGATGGTCACAGTCTGGATAAGAAAATGAAAACGCAAACAGGGCCAGGCTTTGGAAGTTGCTGGCACAGTCAGCTGTATTTTTCACCACAAGAAAAACAACAACAAGAAGAGGTCTTTTCAGTCCACTCAGGCAGCCTGATAATGACCTGGGATCTCAAACCTGCACTCACGTTTCACAGACTGAGTCCATCGATTGCATTAGACCTGAAACTGACACACCTTGGACTGTGCGTCTGGAATGGAGGATGTTAAAAATGTACATAGAACAAACCCAATTCAGTGACTGAATAGAATGTACCAAGTGTGACAGTCAGGAGTCCCAAAAACCACTATAAAGTGACTTAGGTGTTGGCATAAGTCCAAGGGTTCTGAGATAGAGGGCAAAGGCCAGTGAAAGACTGGAAACCCCTCTCCTCCAAAGTTGGCCATTGAATGATCTCCCTAGTCAAGGACAAGTAATTTTTTAATTGGTGACTACAGTATCTTCGTTTTCATTGTAAAAATCATTTTTTGTCCCAGGCAAGTGCCAGGGCTAGGAAATGTTCATGACAATTTGGGCAAGGCTGAATGATCTGTAATATGCTTGTATATATTTGTCTGAAACAGTTTTCATAGCGAGAGCTTCCATGTTTTGGCTTTAAACTAACTACCTGTAAACAACTGCTGCTATGAGTCTTGGACTCTGAGCTTAGTCTGGTTGTACTTAGAAAAGTGACTGTACAATTTATTTGTGGTCTTTGTATTTATAGCATCTCTGGATAAAATATGCTCAATTTACAAGTCAAATGGCAATTTTTTCTAACTGCCAGCCCCACAAACCCAAGCTGGTATCTGTCAGTCAAGCTGAGGTCCTTCTGGCTCCCATATCACCAGTAGTAACCATACTGAGAGTTGAGCTCTGCCCTCACTGGAATACAAGATCTGTGGCATAGCCAAGGCTGGCCCAGATCAGATGGCTTAAGTTGCAGGGCTAAAAATTGCTGTGTAGACAATTAGGCTCTGGCTGGGTTCTGGGACCAGCTCCCCTCGAGGGGTCCCAGAACTGAGGCTCCAGCCAGAGCCGAAACTTGCACACACCAATATTACAGCCCCACAGCCCAAACCTAAGACAGCTGATCCGGACCAGCCACGGGGGTTGAACTGCTGTGTCGACATGCCTATAGGCACTTGTCTAACTTGAGTAACTATGAATGTTCTCAGGTGTAAGAGAGCAGGATCTGAATTTGTCAGCTGTTTCTGATGCGCTCACTGCGGTATCTAGGAGTTGAATACAGCATTAAGATTTCCATGCACTTGAACCTTAACAATTCTGTTCATATGCAAGCTACAACTGAATCCCACTCACTCTCCCATAGCTGTGTTAGCGCTGCAATACTGAAGACTGCATTGTATGAAGAGCCTGTCTACAGCAGAGACAGTTACACTAAAGTACCTTGATGCAGTCACACTGGCATGAGCCTCTAATGCAGGCATGCAACAGTGATGTAAAGTGGGGTTTATGCCAGTAATTGTAGTGTGACACCAGTGCAAATATGGCTAATATAGATAGGGTCTAAAGCACATGGTGGTGACTCATCTATCAGCTGAGTAAGAAGGTGCTAGTTTTATATGTCTCTTTTTGACCACAGCCACACTGACATGATACTGCCCAATCTGAGTGTGGAGAGTGGGGTGTTAAGCAAGGCTAGTAGGGGAACGCGAAGAGATCAGAAGCAGCACTGAGTGTCAAGAAATGCCTGGAAGACTCTGCTTTCCTGCATCACAGAAAGATGCTGAATAATTTAAATTCCCTGATTTATGTTCATGCAAATAAATGCCTTGAGTCAGCTGTCCTTTTTGCAGCTAACAAGGGGCCGCTCTGAAACAGCTTACAGCAGAGCAGGCCCAATAGCCATTTGTTGTTAGGATGCTTACTCAGGGTCAGTTTCCAACCACTGTCTGTTCTCAGTTCCATGCTGAAGCACTTGATCCCTTGCCCTGTGTTTTATGCAATGCTGAGTTGCATTATATAAGGAAATGATTCCCTTGTCCTTCTGGCTACTGAAGACTTTCCTATATACATGGAGGCATCAATACTGTCCATACAGCTCATGCACACAGCTGGTTAGCTGGGTTTAGAGAGGATGTGGAGGCCCTCACATAGCTTTAGTACAATGTCCCCAAACTCCCTGGCCAACTTCAGCTATTTTGCTTGAGTTCTCCTTATTAGAGATGGGTCAACTCCTGCTGGGCTGCCTCTGCATGAGTCGGGTGGCAGAGTGCAGCCCCTCCCTTTGGAAACACATTCCACAGCCCACGGAGCTGCTTGGGAAGTGGTACAGATTTGTGGAAATGGTCAGTTTACATTGCTCAATCCATTGTCAGTTCCTATTTGGAATGCAAAGTCCTGCAAATTTACAAACATGCTGGGAAACGGCCTACATTTGAAACCTCTGGCTCTGCTAGAATATCATCCATGTGTAATGGTTTGTCAGCTGATGTGCAAACTCAGTGGCCTCATAGGGTAAAAAACTATCTGCTCTCTCTTTGAATGTGTGCTGTGCACTCTGGCAAGGAAACCCCATGTACCGGTGCTATGGTCTTGCCTGTGCTTTCATCTGTTAGTGCAGTTAGGGTGAAGTCCATCATGTGTTTCCCTCACAGTCTGCTTGTGGCAGCAGGTGGATGATACCCTCTGCTGCTATTCTGTGCACAGAGAACCTTGCATTTGGTACCCCCTGGGGGTTGAGCCGTCAGCATGTAGGAATATAGTGAGTAAAGCGTTAGGGCTGCTGAAAAGCAGGGTGTGGTGCTATTGGTTTAATTTGTTAGTGCATTTGCCTAGAACTGGGCTCAAAGCCCAGCAGCCCAACAACAGGACTGGGAATTGGGCGTCAGAAGTCCCGAATTCTATTCTCAGCTCTGGCACAGTCTCTCTTTGTGATTTCAGGGGAAACAACTTCTCTGCCTCAATTTCCCCATCTATAAAATGGGGACTTAAAGTAACGTAACTCCGAGGTGCTGCCAAACTTAGAGGTTCTTCTAAGTGGTTTGACTCAGAAAAGCACCATGTGCTCCACAAAAAGAAAGCCCCTATTGCCATTAAGTTAATTGCCAGGTGCCTATTGGAAGAGGTAAATGACTTCAGCTATAGTGTGTATACACAGAACTATGTTGTGGGGTGGCACAAACCTATTCCTACCATGGAATCTCTCAGCAAGGGGGCAGCTAGGAGACAGAGAGTTTTCTATAGTATGTAAGGTAGAACTGTTCCCCAGCGCAGCTGAGTCTATCCACTTAAACTAGAAAAGCAACTGAAGCAACCCTTATATATGACCAGCTGGTATGTTAAAGCTGTGGTCAACCTCCTGGGTGGCTCTGGTGTGGTCTTGTCCAGTAGCTCCTCACTGCACATGGGAGCACTTGGCACTCTTTGGGGTTGGCAGCACAACTGGCAATCCATTACATTGAATAGTTCCTTGAGCTTTAGACAAGTGGCCTCTCCTCTTCCTTGGGTTGGTCTCCAAAGGAATACAAAATGTAGAGGGAAGAACTTAGTAAACAGAGCAAAGTCTATTTGTGTAGGAGTGGGTGTGACCAGCATGTTAAGACCAGGCCCTGTGCCCTGGCTCATAGTACCAGCACCACCACCTCATTCTCTCAGTCTGCAGCATCTGCCCTCCATCTCTCTCCATAAGCCATTAGATATTCCTTGTGCTCCAGGGCTTGGGGAGACCAGGGGTCATTGGCGATTCCTGCTGCCCAGCTTCCTCCGCTGACTGTCATCCGACTTGTGGACCCGGAAACACTCTTTTAGGTTCTGCGATCGGATCTTGGGGTTCAGAATCTCTTCCCCCATAGAGCTGGGGAACCAGCCCCTTTCCTGGTCATGAAGACGCTCCCCAAAAATCCAACCTGAGGAGCAGGGAAAACATGTAGTAGGACAAGTGCAGGAATGAGTGTGAGCGAGAGCGAGCCACCAGGGCTATGCTTTGGAGGGCCTGGGTTCAATTACTGCCCTTGAGACATACGGGTGGCTTAGCAGATACATGTAAGGATTAAGAAACCAGGAAAAGCCTGGGCTCTAATCCCTTCTGAGCCACTGACTCACAGGTCATCTGACCTTGTATTCTAGTTGCAAAACTGGCTAAAAAGCAGATGAGTGAAAAGCAGATGCTACCTCTTCGCAACCATTCCTGGCTACACCAGTACAGAGACCCGAAGCAGGGACAGGACAGAGCTGCACTTCTCATCCAGAAGAGGGAGTGCAAGGTACAGGAATGAGGGCCTTAGCTGATGTTTAGTCCCAATGACAGCTAAATTCTGCTGTTGCCTACCGGGTCACTGTCCCTACGGGTCTGTCCTCTGATGCTGATGTGCCATGAGACACAGGGAGTAACAACCATTCAGGGAACCCCAGGTTGTCTAATAAGGGCACTTATTTTTATCTAGAGGAACCTCCCTCTGTGTTCAAAAGCAGCCTGTCCAGGGGACAGCTCTGTTGCCCTTGTGATGAGTGATTTTAGGGATGCCTGGAGCCACATCGCTCTTACCGTCATCTGTCTTGTCCAGGATGTTAAGAACATCTGCCAGCTCCAGGGACAGCTCATCTGGTTGCTGAGCCACATATGGATGGACACACTGCACCTGGGGGCAATCTGACAATGGGAAGGGAGAGAGAGGGACAAAGTAATCCAGCTGCCCCAGAGTCCTGTGACTACTGTACAGTATAAAATGGTGTAGGCTGGTCTGCACGAGCAACTTTTGTATAACTACATCACTTGGGGAGTGGATTACCTACACTGACAGGAGAAGCCCTCCTGGTCCAGCTTTTTAAGTGTAGACAAACCCTTAGATAGAGCACGATGGTGGAAGAGGCTTCTAAGGCACCAGGTACATGAAGCATGTAAAGTTAGAAACAGGTACTACTGTATCATACTATCCCTGGTTCCCTTTTGCTCCCAGGGTGTTATCCCACAAAATGAGGGATTGGTGACACACCTGCTGCCTGGATCTCCAGGGCTGTGCCTGTGCCAGATGGTCCTTTGAGCTGGGAACGCTGCAGTAGGCTGCTAGAAGCGGGTTGGCTCCAGTGCTATAAAAGGCTCAATGAGAAGGTGAAGAGGCCCTGGCTGAGAGTTAACTTTCAGTGTGCGGAAGGCTAGGGGTAACCCTAGTAGGCTACCCGACAAGGCCCAAACAGGTGGCCGGCAGCTCTGTGAACAGTTCCATAGGAGTCATGATGAGGCTCTGGGCCTACCAGCAAAAGACACAGGCCATAGGTAGAGTGGACACCTTTATGGTGTGTGCTTTTTTTTACAGCCTTGGAATGCACACACTTGTGGTAAAGGGCTTCTGTTGTGGCAGCCTGCTCTGCCCAGACCAGTTTACAGTTGTGTTAATGCTTCTGGCTAAAATGTAAGTGTAGATACACTCTGAGCAAATGGGAGGCAGTGGGTGGGAAGGTGGTAGTTTAAGATTTAACATTGTTTTTCATGTCTAGTGTGATCTGGTGAGAGTGATTTGGTGGAGTGAAGGGGGGCAGGAGAAAGGAAAGGGATCACTGGAGCAGGGGGAGGGGTTGGAGGTGGAGAGCAGGGGAGAAACCTTAATGCCAGGCACAGAGAGGAAAGAGGCTGATCTTGTCAATCTCACTCACAGTGCTGGCAAGATCCTGTGGTGGTGGGGGAGAAGGGGGAATCCTTGAGGGACGCAACCTCAGTTGCAGCATTTGTGATGCAACCAGCATTTCAGATGGCCCAGGCAGGGATCTCTGAAGAAGAGTACGACACACTGCAAGTGATATAACCATCTCTCCCTCCCTCCATCTCTGCTGGATCTCTTACCCAGGAGCCTGGATGTGAATGAAACAAACTTGGTTCTCCGATTTGGGGCCAGCGAGATCATCCAGCGCTTCATCTCACTTCTGTGACCAGAGACAAACAGAACACAACTATGAGGATGCAATCATCTGGTTGCAGCACAGTGTTACTCTCCTAACCAGCTTTGATTGCCAGGCCCACATTCCCAGCTTTCCCTCTTTGCCAGCTCCAATTTTTCCCTTTCTCTGCTAGAAACAGAGATACCCTCTCTGGGCAGCTGGGACGCAGTAAGAGTCTCTCATTGGTAGCTGGACAAGCAGCCATTTGAAGGTCAGCCTGGTTACTGTTAATAAATTGGAGGAGCTCTGAATGATTCCCCTCTCTCTCCCTGCATTTTACTTGACTCTGTTTCTCCTAGGACATGGGTGGGCAAACTTTTTGGCCTCAGGGACACATCAGGGTTGCGAAACTGTATGGAGGGCCGGGTAGGGAAGGCTGTATCTCCCCAAACAGCCTGGCCTCCGCCCCCGCCCATCTTCCCCCTTCCGCTTCCTGCCTCCTGACAGCCCTCAACCCATCCAACCCCCTCTGCTCCTTGTCCCCTGACCGCCCCCTCCTGGGACCCAGTCCCCTATCCAACCCTCCCTGCTCCCTGTCCCCCGACAGCCCCACCCCCTGACAGGCCCCCTGGGACTCCCACGCCTATCCAAACCCCTCCTCGTTTCCTGGCCCCTGACTGCCCCCACCCCTATCCACACGCCTGCTTGACAGCTCCCCCTCCACCCTCCCCGGGACTTCCACACCTATCCAACCGCTCCCTGTCCCCTGACTGCCCCCTAGGACTCCCTGCCCCTTATCCAATGCCCCTGCTCCCCCTACCATGCCACTCAGAGCGGCAGGACTTGCTTACTGGAAAGCCTGGGAGGTGGGCAGGCACAAGCTGCTCAGCCCGGCAGGAGCGGCAGGCTAGAGTGCTCCCTATGCGGTGGCGTGGCTGCGGGGGAGGGGCCGGGGGCTAGTCTCCCTGGCCGGGAGCTCCGGGGCTGGGCAGGATGGGCCTGCGGGCCATAGTTTTCCCACCTCTGTCCTAGGATAATGTAGAATCTATACGGGTCCCTACACAGATGACTTGCTGCAGTAGCAAGAAATATGGGCAACTGCATGGACGGTAACCTAATTGGCAAGCTAGATCTAGTACAGTTCTCCTCCTAGGTTGCTGACCTGGGGTCACAGCAGGTGTAATATATTCAGCCCTCTACTTCCCTTTCCGGCTATTTCTTCTCTCCCTATAGGGTGTCCTCCTGGAGCTCTAAGGATAGGCTTTCCATCATGCCTTGCTTGGTCTGCTGTTGAGAGAGTGAAGGTGCACACCCTTTTCCCCACAGGCTCAGATTGCGTGAGAAACCTTTGGCTTCCCATTCAGCCCTTCCCAAAGTTACTGGGCAGGTTTGTTCCCTCTTCTCTTCCTCACTTCCAGCAGGTGAGCAGAAAGGATCACCTCTGGGATTTCTCTCCTTCCTGCCCGTTGTCAGAGCCCTTCCTTCCCTGCCTCCCTCCTTTCTCACTCCGTACTGTGTGGTTCCCTCTCCAACGCTGCTCCTGTTCTGCACCTCCCTTAAGTCCTTCTCTTTATCTCTTTCTCAGTTCTGTTACTCTGACTCCTCTGATCCTCTTAGAATAGTTTCCCTGCCCCTTTTCTGTGGCTGTTTCTCCTGCTGCCTGTGCATGCGCGCACACAATCCATCTCTGTGTGCAAGCAGCAACCTGAAATTAGTGTGCTATCCAATCTCTGCATGTCAGGTCTTAGCCATGTCTGTCAAGCATCACTCATCTGTGTGACACTCTGGCATTTTCCCTGAGTCGTCATCTCCCACACACTGGTTAGAATGTCACACACAAGCTGAACTGGTGACTTTCTGGGATAATCTGTGCTGGAGGGGCAGGCACATCACATCATGCTGCAGGGGGCCTTGTGTGCGGGAGGCCTCCATCTACCATCTCTCTATCTACCGCGCAATCCAGCCATCTCACACTGGCTTTCATGGCTCTTCCAGCTGCCTGCATCAGCCATTCCCTCCCCCGATTAGTGCCCTCCTCACACTCCCCATCAGTGACTGCCCATCCCCTTCCTCCCCCCACAAACTGCTGGGACCTGCCTTCGTTCTGCATCTCTTCCACTGCTGAGTTTTTCCCTCACACCTGACTTACTTCCCAACCCCAACTCTAGCCATTGAGCTACAGTCACCCAGCTGGAGGAGACGGTGGCAAATTCCACACAAACCTGTCGAGTTCCACTTAACTCACCCAGGATACTTGCCACTGGAAGAGCTACATGGAATGTGGCAGCTCTGCTTGGAGACTAACTACTGGGTAGTTATATTTTGGATCTTCCAAGTTCTATACTGAGCTCAAAATGGTATGGTTTTAACTTTGTCTTGCATAAAAGCTACAGGTACTGAGAAAGGTGAGAAATTTAAATGTCCTCGTTCTATGGATTTGAAATCAGCACTATAGCTTACCAGTAATCTAAAACTTTGCATTTAATTATACTGAATTTTCTCTGGGAAAAACCACTGACAAAAACAAAAAAGGAGAGGTGCTGATTGGAAAGTGTGATCACTTCTATCTTTAGGTCAGTGTTTGAATGTGTGACCTAATAAGCTCAGGTAATATTGTGAAGTGCATTGACTGGGAACTTAGAAGCTCAGAAGGGGCCACATGTTCAATTATGGTAACTGAAATAATGCTGAGATTGGCCTTTTCCACAGAGGTACAAGTGACTGAAAATAGGAGCTCAGTATGCTAGTGCTTCTCTGCCAAAGCACACTGTAATCAGCACAATGCTAGCTGTGATAAGCAAGGGTTGCCTTTGCCCTAAGTGCTTATTTGTGGTGTGTAGCTTTCAGATGCCCAATATCCCTATTTTCAGGTACAGCAAATCTGTTAATCACCGTGGAGTAGCAGAGTTTGCAGGGGGGGTGGGAGCAGTCACAACGCACGTTACTCTCTTATCACGCTGATCCTGCAATGTGTGTGTGGGCGGCTCGCTGCAGGACTGAGGCCATGGTTGAACAGTAACTGGAAGAGATTTTCAATGGCAGGGTTTTTAAACTCCAGTCTCCTCTTCTGCTTCCCCAATTTAGGGTGCAAATGTCATGTAGACGTAAATATTGGCTAAGAGGACACATCTATAATTATCTAGGCCTGCAAAACTGTGGGTGCAAAAAGAGCCTGGATGGAGGCGAATCTGGAAACCAGACCCCAGGCATCTGAAACAATCAGCCCAGTGTTAGTGGTGTTGAATCATTTGCCCAGTCTGAGCTTGTTGGATCTTGAAGTAAAAACCACAGAATCAGACAGAAAATGGTATGCAGAGAGACTTCAGCACAGTGGAATTCAGGACTACTGAGCAGTGCGAGGGCTGCCATCAGAATTGGGGCCAGTCATAGAAGAGAGTTTAACACTCATGAACAGAACTGGGACTCCTCCCTTTATCTTTACAGTAATTGCTCCATACCCCATGGACTGTGAACAGCTAGGGGGATAAGTTACGGGCAAAATGCTAAATTTTTCAAGTGGTTTGAATCCTAGTGATCCACATCAAGCTGTGCTTGTATAAATGTACTGCATGTGTACTGCTAATTTAAATTACCATCTGGATATGTGTACTGAGAGATTTGCAAACCAGACATATAATTTCCTTTCAAATCTTAATTGAGTCTTGACCTACCTAGAAATCAGCGTGTTACACAAGGATGCCATAAATACACTTGTACAGGAAGCAAACTCATCTAGTTTTATAGCCAACTCCCCCCCTGAAAGCTCTGTCTTGTGTTGAGAAGTTATATCAGGAGGAGGAGGAAGGGTTGTGCACTGGGTGGACTCAGCTCAGCTTGGTATAGCAAGGTATCCCCACAGATAGGAATTCAATAAGACCAGCTGGTGAGGAGGTAGATGCCAGACTGGTGACTGTGGCAGATTGGACACTACACTTTTGAGGGTTCAGGGGAATAGTAATGCAGGCTGCTAATGGGATGACAGTGTTTCATACTCACTGGGATGATGCCTTGAGCATGTAGCTGACCTCCCGATCATCCGTGTTCTCCAGAAGCCTCAGGATGAAGACATTGGCCAAACTCTGTCCCTGATCTTCTAACTCCTCTACCCGGAGAAGCCCTCGTGGTGCTGAGTCAAATACCTGGTACTTGTCGCTGAGAGAGAGGTAAGCAAAGGGGTCAGGAAAGCTCAGTCTGTCAGTCTGGGAGCAGTCTGGCTTTAACAATACCAAATTCTGAGAGAGGCATGATACAGAGAGCAAATTCTTGGCTGCTGAGGGAAGAGACACCACCTAGCTACAGTGAGGATGGATGGTCTGAGGGCTAAAGCACAAGACTGAAAATCAAGAGACCTAGATTCTATTCCTGGCTCAGCCACAAACTTTTTGTACGACTGTAAGAAAGTCACCTAATCTGTGTCCCAGGTCCCAGCTGTAAAATGTAAATAACGTTTTCTCCCAGGAGACCTAAGATGAGAGGGTTATATCACTAATGTTTGTAAATTCTTCTGTGTTCTTGGTTGGAAAGTGCTATGTAAGTAAAGTAGTACTGGGCACCTGGCTGACACTGACAAAATGCATATTAGAAATGCTTTACTGGATAGACAGACTCATTACCAGTAAGTCTTTTTAATGTCAAACTTTTTGTTTTCTGGCATCTAGTTTGTGTTGTAATATTTCTCTATCATAAATGCTATACTCCTAGCTGAGGCAGCTTTCTCTCCCTAGATGGTGTGCATTGTACTTGATACAATCCCTTGCCTCACATATTGGTTTACACACCTTGCTGCTGATCAGACACTCCCAGCCCAACAGACAGAACTTACTTTACTAGAGGTTTAACTTGCTTAAATTACAATATTCTTCAGACTGGTAATCAGCCAGGAATTACTTTATAGTAGCAAGCCAAACATTCTAGAGTCAGATCTTTAGCTGTTATAGCTCAGTTTAGCACTACTGAAGTCAATGGAGCTATGCTGATTTACATCAGCGGAGATCTGGCCTGAAATTTTAAGTAACACAAAGGTCAAACTGTGTATGGGCATGCAGCCCATCAACATCCAGAGTTTGCAGAAGAGGCAGTGTAAAGGAGAAATCTTCAGACAACCCCTCTGGAAATGGTGCCTCTGATACCAGACTCTGAACTGCCATATTTCAGACATAATCTGGTCAATTATAGGACAAGAATCCATGCACAACTTAAGCAAGAGCTGGTTGGATGAACCAAGGGGGGAGGGGAGCTTATAACACACATGCAGGTGTTGGCCACATCCCAAACTCACCCAGGAATCTGCCTGCAGAGTACCAGCAGGTCATTGAAAAGGAACAAGTAGATTTCTCTAAAGAGTTTCTTGGTGCGGAGCGTGCGTGATGTCTTTGGGCCATTCATTTGCTGCAATTCCCCTTGCTTTAACAGCCAACGGGAGTGAGAGATGATGGGCACAGACTACATGGAAGAGAGAAACAGCACAGATCAGAAGAGCAGGATCTGCGAACAACCTAACTAGTTTTAAGATGCATCTTGATAAGTTTATGAACGGGATTACATGATGGGGTTGGCTACAGTAGCAGGGCCTTGAACTCAACAACTCAGGAGGTCCCTTTCATCGTATGTAACCCTTACAGGATAAGCAACACATGCTCCTTACTTCACTCTTACAACACTAGAAATGCAGATAAACCTCAGAGTGTGAGGAGGTGGAACAAGACCTATATTGTGAGGAGAGGTATACATGGCTCCGATAACAGGGAATGCAGCCTTAGTACTTAAAAGCGCTGGCAACCAGGTAGTGTGGAGAGAGAGAGGAAACAGCTACCAGGGAATGCAGAGATAAAGTGGGGGGGATGGGGAAGTGGGGACTGCAGGAGTCAGAGCAGGGAGGAGGCACAGGAACCACGGGGCAGCAGTGTGGGAAAGGAGCCTGAGGATTGAGTGAGGGGTGGGGAGCAGGAACTGGGGTGGAACAGATAGGAGCAAAGGGTGATAGGCTATGGACACATGGGCAGTAGGATTTAACCACTAGACTATACTGCCCAACGGAACCTGGAATTAAGCCCATGAATCCTGAGTCTTTACATTTCTTTGCTGTCAGCAAATAGCTATGAAACCCACTGGCAAAGTAACTCCTTCCCCCTACTCCTCACAGTGACAAGTCCAAATAGAGAATAACTGCTGATGACTACTTCCAGATATTGCATTAGCTCAAGTAATAAAGGTCTGTGCTGTGGATGTGAAAGTCCAGACCCTGCTGATGTCCCAAGATGGGGATCAATATAGTTTCATGGGATGGAATTTCTCTCTTGGTATTTTTTTTAAAAAAAGATTTAAGACATTACATCCAAAAAAATTACATTAAAAGACACCATGGTTACAAAGTGAAGCACTAAATAGTCAGGAAATGCGAGAATTAAGGTTGCCTGTGAAACTTTGACTCAGTCCCCTTATGTGTACGCATTATGATACAGTCTAACATTACATGATCACATACTACTTTTAGCACAGGACCCTGCCTGAGTCAGTGCACTGGATCGACCTGTCTTAGGGTTGTGTAGCAAATGAGGCTGTTGTCTGCAGAACCCCTGCCTCATTTGTTGCAGAACTTGGAAAGTCTGTAGTGGATGAGGCAGGGGACAACAGGAAGAGAGTGGATGGTCTCATGGTTAACACAGTGGAATGCTGCACTGGAGAACTGGATTCTATCCCTACCTCTGCCACTGAGCCATTATGTGATACTGGGCAAGTCACAAACCATAATGTTCACAATTGGTCACTATGTTCCTCTTATTCTGGGTGTCTGCAATACCCAGATGCTATCTATTCCATCTCTGCAGGGGTTACCAGTCTGTACTTATACCTTGATCTTAAACTCTAATTTCTTCTGGATGCTAATCATCTGCTCTGTTCGGCTCATCTTCCTGACACCTTCGTTACATGCCTTCACCACCTGGGAAAAGAGAACAATCTAAAGGTCTGATTCCAAACTGATGTCTACTCCACGCTGCAGTGCTCTCCTCCCATGGGTTACTTAGCAAGCATTGGTGTATAACATGATCTTACTATATAGGTGAGCACCACAGTGTAGGCATTATAATAATGGAAAAAAGGAGATATTAACTAGCACTCATTAGCAGGGTTTTTTTAATTTCAGAAAACTTTCACGTAGAACAACAAAATTTTTACGTATTACAAAAGTGAAAAAGTAACAGTAAAGACCCAATCCAGCTTTCATAGTGAACGTTTTTCCATTGAGTTCAATGGGAGTTGGATTGGGCCTTAAAAGAATACAAATGACTATGATAGAATTCCTTCTCTATATAGGTTTCTCTAAATGCCTAATGCTGAGAAGTGCAGTTAACACAGAGCTTTGTAGAAACCTGTGTTCTTAGTTGAATGTCCATTGGTTGTGGGAATTAGACAACCAATGATGCATACATAGAAAAGGATCATCCTGTATGCAGATTCTATAGCAATACATGACACTAAGAGAATTTTTGGTGTAAACCAACTGTAACTGAACTAACTAATAAATACTGATCCAACTTTGGTTCTTTTCACCATCACTAAAAAAATCACTTAAAGATTAACAAAAAGGATATAATATTAGGAAGGATTTATATTTAGGAGTTATATGGCACTAATCTAAACTATATTCAGATACTGACTCCATTGTTATGCCAACATTCTGGTCTCTAGCAGGTACAACAGCTATAATCAAACTCTATTTCCCAAATCCTACAGTGCTACAAATCACCTCTCCTCTTCCTATATATTCAATCCAGAAAGTACACATGAAGTACCATCTTCATATGGAGGAGAAGGAAGGCAAGTATTAATTTCAATAAGATATTGTTCGTCCTCCGTCAAGAAATAGCAGATGTTAGGGAGGGGGCTGAAACTCCCCGTTGGAAGAGAAATCAGTAATTCAGAAGTCTGTATATTTTTAGAGCAACTTGTTTGTTTACACTAGAACAGATGTATTCACAAAACAGCTTGCAGACAATAACCTCTTCCAGGGATCTCAGCCCAAACACCAATACCCAGTTCACAGGGAGCAAGTCTATTTCAAGAACAGAGATATTAAGGTGGACAGCAAACTCTCTTGTAGCTCGTCACAGCCCCCCACACAAAATTAATCAGAAGATCAACAACTAAAAACTTTCTCACATGCTAAGAAAAAGAACTTGTAAGATTATATATAACAATGGCACACAGTGAGCTCTGTCATAACAATATATACCTAATTATAGATAAATGAGAGTTAGCCTTACACCCCAACTTAAAAATGTACAAGCAGGCCACCATGCTACAGGGATCTATAAAATGGACCAAGTCTGAGAGGCAGGTGCAGCAATGATCATCTGTTTTCATGATCAATTTAGCCATCCTTGTAGTCAACTACAGTAGCAGACCTCCTCAGACTTCTGAGCAACAGCTTCAAGGTGTGATCTGAAAACTACTGGCCATCACGCTCATTGGAAGGCAGCATGCAAAAATATAGCCATATGAAGTAATCCAAAACATCAGTGTCAGCTTTAGAGATCTTTGCCTTCTATTTATCTTGAATGATCTTCAGTCAGTCTGCTTTCTGGACCATTCCAGGCCAAATCTGAAAGCCTTATACAGGCTATTCTTGTTGGGTTTTATCAGGGCTGTCAAGCAATTAAAAAAATGTATCACAATTAATCACATGATTAAAAAAATTAGCTGCAATTAATTGCACGATTAATTGCACAATTGCACTGTTGAACAATAATAGAATACCATTTATTTAAATATTTTTGATGTCTTCTACATTTTCAAATATATTGATTTCATTTACAAACACAGAATACAAAGTGTACAGTGCTCATTTTATATTTATTTTTCATTACAATTATTTGCACTGTAAAAAAAATACCATTTTTCAATTCATCTAATACAAGTATTGTAGTGCAATATTTGCCATGAAAGTTGAAATTATAAATGTACAATTATGTACAAAAAAAACTGCATTCAAAAATAAAACAATGTAAAATCTTAGCGCCTGCAAGTCCACTCAGTCCTACTTCTTGTTCAGCCAATCACTCAGACAAACAAGTTTGTTTACATTTGCAGGAGATAATGGTGCCCGCTTTTTGTTTACATTTTTGCAGGAGATAATATCAGCTGGAAGAGAGAACAAGCATTCTCATGGCACTGTTGTAGCCGGCATCCCAAGATATTTACATGCCAGATGCGCTAAAGATTTGTATGTCCCTTCATGCTTCAACCACCATTCCAGAGGACATACACCCATGCTGATGAAGGGTTCTGCTTAATAATCCAAAGCAGTGTGGACCGACACATGTTCATTTTCACTGAGTCGGGTGCCACCAGCAGAAGGTTGATTTTCTTTTGTGGTGGTTCGGGTTCTATAGCTTCCACATCGGAGTGTTGCTCTTTTAAGACTTCTGAAAGCATACTCCACACCTTGTCCCCCTCAGATTTTGGAAGGCACTTCAGATTCTTAAACCTTGGGTCGAGTGTTGAAGCTTTCTTTAGAAATCTCACACTGATACCTTCTTTGCATTTTGTCAAATCTGCAGTGAAAGTTTTCTTAAAATGAACAACATGTGCTGGGTCATCATCAGAGACTGTTATAACATGAAATACATGGCAGAACGCAGATAAAACAGAGCAGGGGGACATGCAATTCTCCCCCAAGGAGGCCAATCAAAAATGTAATTAATGCATTATTTTTTTAATGAATGTTATCGGTATTGAAGCGTGTCCTCTGGAATGGTGACCGAAGCATGAAGGGGCATACGAATGTTTAGCACATCTGATCAGTAAATATCTTGCAATACTGGCTACAAAAGTGCTATGCGAATGCCTGTTCTCACTTTCAGGTAACACGGTAAATAAGAAGAGGGCAACATATCTCCTGTAAATGTAAACAAACTTATTTGTCTTAGCAATTGGCTGAACAAGAAGTAGGACTGAGTGGACTCGTAGGCTCTGAAGTTTTATATTGTGTTGTTTTTAAGTACAATTATGTAACAAAAAAAATCTACATTTGCAAGTTGCACTTTCACAACAAAGATTGCACTATAGTACTTGTATGAGGTGAATTGAAAAACACTACTATCATTTTTACAGTGCAAATATTTGTAATAAAAATAATATACACTTTGATTTCAATTACAACACAGAATAAACTATATGAAAATGTAGAAAAAATCCAAAATATTTAATAATTTTCAATGGGTATTCTATTGTTTAACAGTGTGATTAAAACTGTGATTAATTGCAAATAATTTTTTTTGAGTTAATCGCATGAGTTAACTGTGATTAATCAACAGCCCTAGATTTGACAAATCTGACACTGCACCATCAACTGGAAAGCTGACATTTTAGCACAGCTTCAGATTTAAAACATTATATTTTATTTAAATCACAATCCAGGATTCATTAAGTGCCACAGACTCCTAGTAATAAAGAAGGGAGTGGCACCTGTCAAATGTCTCCAATACCCTGTAAAATTCTATCCCCAACAAAAAGAGCTGCAGAAAGTTTCAGGACCTCTAAACACTTAGCACAGAGGTCCTCACATATACTGCCCCATATAGACAGAGTAAGAGGACCCTCACCCACCATCAGAATATCCCAGGTGGAAGATACTACTAGGCCTTCCCCATGTTCTGAGACTATCCCATAATGTGTTCTCTGGCAGGTAGTGTGCTGGAAATAACTAACATAATTGAATTTCCCCTCTCTATCACACCTTTCTATAGGCCTCTTGGGAACGGGAATACACACAATCTTAAGCACTCATAAAAAGCACCTCATTAAAAAAACTACTATTCTAGGTCAGAAAAGTAAGTTGCACCACAGGATACAATCCAACCCCCATATAGTCCACTGCTGGCTGCAGCTAATTAAATATATTTCCCCATAGACTCCATCACCTCCATCACTCCAAATAGCTACGAAAACAATTTGTATTCTCTGAAACGTGCAGGCAACTCTTCTCTCTAGAATCTCCTACAGAGCAAATATATAATAAGAGCGATTCCTCTGTCTATTATTTCCTATCATGGTCTGCCTTCAGGGGAGAATAAGGGGAAATAATTACTCTGAAACACAATGAGGCAAATGTATCTCTGATGTAACTCCTCTGAGGTCAGTTGAATTGCACCAGGAATGCATATCACCCAGCACCTTTTTAAAGACACTGAGGATGCTGGTTAATTCTCAGTCTTCTGAAATTTTCCATCAGACTTACTGTTTCCAGCTCTTTGTGTGCTTCAAGGGCAGTGGTTTCCTTCTCGGATTTCTCTTCCACTTTTTTAAGAATATTCTGCACAGGAAGCAAAGGTGGAGTTAATTTCTTTCCTTGCTTGATAGCACACAACATTTTTCAGACACTACCATCCTCTCGGCCAAATTTGACTATGAATAGTAATAAATATTGGATAGGTAACAGTATATGAAGTCTTTCCCCATGAGGTTGCTGAGTCAGATCTAACCCCATACTGGCAGTAACTGAAAGCTGTTTCCATCAACTGGCTATTGAATAACCTATATAAAATGAGTGTCATGGTCTCAGACCAGTAGCTAGGGGACAAGCACATATTTTATTAAGTTTTATTTAATTTTATTTTATTTTATCAACTTGGCAACAATTGGTAACATTGTTGGTAATCTCAGTAGACAGGATGTCACTAAGACTGAACTATTCCCTCATCATTTGAAGGGAGCCCTCCAGGGCAGGGTTGAGGTACACTAGAAGGCAAGGAGGGGATGACAACCACCGTTGGACTTTTTCTGTGGATAGAAATTTCCAAGACTGGCCATCACTACAATTCCTCTCAAGCATTATATTGTCACAAACACATTTACACACACTCAGCCCAAGACAAGGTGGTCTCTTCAGGTAAGTACTGGGGAAGCACCAGTGAAACAGTGGTGAAGAGACATTTGGTGTTCATAAATAACTTCCTGGCTCTTAGGGTAGGGGGATGGTGCTGTGCAGAGGTTTCAGATGTATGTATCAGAGAGGAAGAGGACTATTGCATCACTTTTATTTTGGGAAGAGTGTCCTTGGCTATTTAGTAATTTCCTTTCAGGGCAGTTTCCTATAGAAGAAAATACTGAGTTGAGTCTTAAGTGGCTTTTCTCCATTAATCCCTTCAGCTCTTGTCCTCTCACTTCCTGTGTCCCATAGACCTGACTCTGCACCAACCCTGATTATATATGAATCTATCTGTTCTGCACCCTGATCATACATGTGCACGCTCCTCTGACTACATCACTCTGCCTTCTTGGCCTTTCATCCAGCAGGCCTATGCTTCCTCCTCTCCTGAACCAGCATCGCCTCTCCTCATGCCTGGGTCTGCATGGCACCACTTTCCTGAACTACTGCCACCTCACTTCCCTACTCCCTCACTTCACTCCTCTCCCCTCCTCTAAAACTCTGATGTCACGCAGCTTCTCCTAGCTTTAATATTGACTCTAGGTAAGACATGGGGGGCAAGGGAGAAGAGTGTGTGTGTGTCTGTCTCTGTTTGTGTATGTGAGAACATGAAAATGCTAACATTCCATGACAGCTAGCTAGGGGAGTCCTGGAGGGAGCATACAGGACTGTCAGAAGACGGAGCACAGTGGAGCTATACCTGCACCAGTAGCTTGAGCCGCGTGATCCTCTGAAATGGCAAAATCAAAAAGGATGAGAAGGGCAGGCCTTTGCACTTGGGATCCATCTCCAACTGTGATATCACCTCCCGGAAAGCTGTCTTGTCTTGGCTGAGAATAGACACACAGATTGAGAGTGCTTTGCTCACTTCCTTGTGTATCAGACCTGTGTTTGGAATGGGCATGTCTCTATGTGGTGCTGCTTTCCAAACAACCCCCTTCCCCAGAGACAGCATCTGCCTGGTCCTCTCTTTAACAAAGGGGAAAATAAATTCACTGAACACTCCTAGGTGTATTTTGGTTTAAGTTTGGCTTTATTTATAGCATTAGGGGATGGAAAAATAGACAAAGTACAAGTTACCGTAGTGGATTCACATGTGTAGCACATATAGATTTAGCAGCACATGCTGAGTGTGTAGGAGTGCGTGAATGGGGTGTGTGTCCAAGTAGATGAGTCAGAGGCATAATTATACATTTTTACACAGTTGGATCATTGTGGCAAAGTAAAATCCACATAGTCATAGGAACAAGCCATGCCATAAAGCAACTCAAGTTCAGATAGTCTTAGCTGTTATTGACAACATGAAAAATCTTATCTGACATCTTATTTGGCACTGCAAAGAAGCAGTTCATACTGCTGGAGATTCACTTGGCATTGCCAGGGTTCTGCCATTTGGAGTTCACAGTGATGGAGGTATTGCCAAGACGAATACAGTGCTGCAGTGAGGAATCTCACAAGTCCCAACTGGTATAAACAAAACACTACTCTAAGAAAGCTCCCTCTACGTGATGTTTCCTGGCACTTGCAAGAACATGCTATGAGGAAGCTTACGTTACTGGAGTCCTAGCTGACAGAAACAGCACAGATGTGAGGATAGTATTAATTTTGTTTGAAATTGGTCTTTAATGCATGTACTTGGAAATGCACAGTGGAAATTTAAACAAAAGAATTATTCATAAGGCAGGCAGGTATTCTTATATTTGCATGACTGCTTGAATTATCAAATCCAAGACAGGCTGTAATTGTATGCCTGAGAGAGTGTAGAACACAATGTAGGGGAAAACTCCAACATACAGCAGCAGATAAGCACTGCAAAGTTTTACTGCTTGCTTAAAGATTGACTGACTAAATCATCCCATTTTTAAACTGATCATTCTTTCCCAGACCCAAAAGACTCAGACTCCACTTCAAACTCCTTCTCCAGAAGCCACCCCAGATCCAAACAGGCCCCCTAAGTGATGTCACACAACCCAGCCAATCTTCTATTTCTCTTCTGGGCTCAGCCAGCTGCTCTCATCAAATTGTTCATATTCTGAGACTTCTTTGTGTTACTGGTGCCCCACAAGGCACTGCTCACCTCTGTCCCAGGAAACACTGGGGTGCATGACATTTGAAAATAGCAGTCTACTAAATCCAGCAGAGTCCCCTTGTAGCAGAGGAACCAATAGGTCTATAGTGTGTCCTTTTGAGGTCAAAGAGAGGGAGCTGGAGGGCAGAGAAAGGAAAGGGGCAGTACTCTTCCATACTCATCTGAATCTAGCTAAAATGATTGTTGCTAAAATGTGGAAATGTACAGGTCAAAATCTGTAACTGGTTGGCTTGAAAAAAATCCAGGGCATTATTACTAAGGAGAAATTAATTCATTTGCTGAAAGACAAATTGCTAGGGTCCCCTTATTTTGATCTGGTAAAAGAAAATTCCCAGCTGGCTAACAGAAATTTGCTGGATTTGAATATACTTGAGAGAACACTTAGGACAAAATCCTCTGGTGCAGGTGACCTACACATAGTGTAAGACCAGGGCAAGATGGGGAAAGTAGCTTTATAGTCTTCAAGAAGAGAATTTATCAGCTCTCCATAGGGTACATGCCTTTCTGAGAATCTCAAGACAGCTGTAACTAGACTCAGGACCACAAAGCTGAAATCATACAACTATCTTTATCTTCATAACTTTTGCCTCTACCTGCACTTCACACACACATGCAGATTTTACAGCTTTGTGCTCTGTTGTATACATTATATGTTCTTTGCACTTTGTAAATGACAACTCTGAATGTATTTAGGATGCTAGTTTTCAACCTTGTCATCTGATCCTTCAAATAAAATGTAAACTATTTGTATGTTTTGTTTAAATAGATTCAGCACCAGTTTAGGGAAAGGGTAGAGCTCATGTTTTCCAAACCAGTTATCAATCCCCTGCAAATGCCAAGTTAAAAATAAAACGCTGTCATCTTGAATAAAAAATTTGGTTGCTGGATTTTTTGCAAATAATTCAAGGTCAGATAATAGCACTCACAGAAGTTGCTTGTAAGCTCTCTCCTGGTAGGTCTGGTTGGAGACGTATGTTACATACACCGAGAAGTGATTAACTGTGTGCTGGTAGACAATGTCGCACACATCTGAGATCACAATGTTCTCTTCCACTCGCTGCTCAAGATCCAAGAGGAAACTAGATGAGAAATCCAGAATTCATATTAATCATGACCTGCAATTAAAGTCTCGGACCCAAACAGTTTGGAGGGGAAACCAATTAGTACTACTGCAGACTCTTTAAAAGGAGTTAAGTCTTCACTCAGTCGGCTCCTCTATCCCTCCAGAACAGAAGTCATCTGAGCTAGTAGCAAGATCCTGTTCCCAACTCAGCAGAGCCAAAAGGCTAATATCAGTTGTCTTACCGTTCGCTGACAGCCATGACATCCAGGACGTTGGAGAAGAGGATGTGAGCCTCAGATGGATGCAAGATCTTTTTCAGACGTTCATTCTCCATGAAGTGAGACACCAGCAGATTCAGACTCTTGTAGTATGAGGCTTCAGAAGTGACCAGTTCAAACATGGCCTTGAGGAAAATCCCAAAAAGAAACATCAACAACACAGTAACAGGTTGAGAGTTCATAACATTCATTGTGCACTCTACTTGTAAAAAGACACTATGAAAGCTCACGGGCTTCCTTAGTGATAATGAAAACATTCATACTGCGTGCTACTAACACAGTCCTGTACAGTTAACCATCCATTCCTGAATCAGTCAGTTTGGCTCCAAAATGCAATAAAAGCTCAAATTGTACAATAGTAGCATCCCCTTATGCACTATATATGATTATGGCCAGGAAAGTGACTCTGAAATGGTACCTTGGTATGGCACACAACTTCTGCCTCGGCCTCTTCTGAGTCCAGCATGATTAGTTTCCGACAAAACAAAGCTGTACTGCTGTGTGCACTGCACTGCAGAGCCAACCTACAGTACCATAGTTGTAGAAAAGCAATATAGCATCAAAAACAAATTGCTCACCAGTAACTGGCGTTCCTTAAGAATATACAGGTCCACACTCTTAGAATATACCTGTGCATACCATACGAGCCTCAAATCCTCTAGACCAGTGGTTCTCAGTCAGGGGTATGCGTACCCCTGGGGGTACTCAGAGGTCTTCTGGGGCTACAATATTTATATTCCAATTGATTTTATAATAATATAAAAATTAAAAATTTAGCAATTTTTCAGTACTAGTGTGCTTTGACACTTGTATTTTTATGTATGATTTTGTAAGCAAAGAGTTTTTAATGGAGGTGAAACTTGAGCTATGTAAGACAAATCAGACTCCTGAAAGGGGTATAGTAGTTTTGAAAAATTGAGAGCCACTGGACTAAAAAGCCTTGATTGTTTTGAGAGGGAGAAGGGAAAGACCCTGACTCAAGCCATGGAACACTCCATGCAAGACTATATAATGAAGCAGGGCTCTGGCACACTTTCAGTTCCTTCCACTTCCTCATCGTCTTACGAACTCTGAAGATGAGGGAGGGGAAACTATACTGATGATCTACTTGATGAACTCAAGTTACTAGTGAATAACTTTTCTCTTTTGACTAGGATCAATACAAATTCCCTCTTGAGAGACTGGCAAGCAATGAGCACCAGCAAGGAGGTAGTACTGAAGAAGGTATCAACTAAACAATGACTGCAGAATTGCTCTTCAAATAAGGCCCCAATGGGTCTAGAACCCAGGGCTGTAGAGCTACCAGGCAGCTGACAGCTCCAGGCCATCACCCAGCTGCAGTTGTAACCAATCTGCACGCCACTTCCCATGGTCCACTGTGGACACAGGCTCTGGGAAGCTCCACCTCAAGGGTTTGACAAACAGCAGCCTCATGGCTCCTGATCAGCTCCCTACCCTATATAAACTCAATGTGCATTCCAGGAAGTATCCAGATCTTCTGTAGTTACCACGACCATTCCTGCGCCTTACCCTTGAATTCCTGACTTGACCTCTGCTTGATTTGAATTTCTCCTCTTGACTTGAACCATGACACCTGACTCAGAATCTGGCCCTTGGTAATGACCCTGGCCTGGACCTGACTATGAACTTCTCTGCTACCCTCAGCCCAATTTTCACAGCTCACAACAGAGAACCAAGCTCTGCACAGGTAGTCCACTCAGCTCCATGAGGGAAACATGGCACTGTGGGCCCAGCTGGCACAGCACTCTGCAGATAACCAGATGCTACAAGAGCCGGTGACCCAGCTGTAGGAATGAGAACGCCACATATCTGGATGGACCCAGTCTCTCTCCTAGAACTTTTCAATGGGGACTGCAAAAATTCAGGGGGTTGTTTACCAATGCTGCTGCTGTTTCTTCTCTGCTCCCAGTCTTAACCCAATAACCAAGTGAAAGTAGGACTCATTATTTGTCTCCTAATGGGAGATGCATTGGACTGGGCCTTACCCCTACTCAAATGAGTGAGCTCAATGCTATCAATCTGGGATACCTTCCTCCAAGAAATCTCCACCATATTTGACAATCCCCACCATGCCTGCTTTGTAGAGGTGGCCCTCTGCAAACTTCAGCAGGGGCCAGCCTCTTCATGTCTTCCAATGGCCTCCAAATGAACCTCCAAAAAGTGGAGGCAGTACAAACCTGGGAGCCCTCCAAAAACTTCAAGTAGCTACAACGCTTCTAGGGGTTCATTAACTTTTACAGGTGCTTTATCTCTGGGTTTTCAGGCCAAACAACACTACTGACAGCACTTCTCCACACTGACACCACCTTCACCTGGTCTCCGGAGGCCCAACAAGCATTCAACTGACTAAAGACAACCTCAATCAGTGCCCCAATCCTGGTCCATCCCAACCCAGCACACCCTTTGTCATTGCGACCAATGCCTCCAATGTGGCAATTAGGGCCACTCTCCCAAAGGCATGGTCCCCGACAGCACCTCCACCCTTGAGCCTACTATTCACAGAAGCTAACTCTGGTCAAACAGAACTAGGAATTCTAGATAAAGAGCTTCTAGCCATCAAAGCAGCCTTTGAAGAATGGAACCACTATCTGGAGGATGCACGGTACCCGGTACAGGAACACACAGATCATAAAACACCTCTGCCAAGCCACAGTGTTGAACCAAAGGCAGCTTCACTGGGTCCTATTCTTTACATGCTTCAATTTCACCATCACTTACCATCCAGGGCCCCAGAACAAGATGGCTGATGTCTTGTCCCAAAAAGGGGAACAGCTCACCAGCCAAGAGCCTCCCCATGTGAAGTCCCTATGCATTTGTAAGTCCTGGAACTTCCTGGATGGCACATTTCCCCAAGATCTCACGTCCCTGATCTTCTCAGCTACAGGGAAGGAGCCGCAAGAGATGAAAATCTCTCCTATTCAGCTGAAAAAGATTTTCTAGCCAATAGTTCTAAACTCTCCCACATAACTTAGTTTTTTCAGGAAAAGTCAAAAATCTCCAAAAGTCATGGAAGAGCGACCCAAACTACTAATTGCAAAGACTTGAGACCTGTATGATTGTATCTGATTCTGTTGCAACAGATGATCCAGAAGGGGTGGCAGAAGCAAGGATTGGCTCTTTTACCAGATCCAGAAGTTCTAAATACCAAACTGTCTGGCCCACTTTAGGGCTACCAGCAGACCTAAGTCAACAAGTTCAAGCACGTTACTTTTCAGACACCTGCTTGACCATTTTCAGGTTTACTGGCCTCTGAACCAATCCCCAGGAGCAGTAGGCCAAATAGGGTTGCAGATGGAAGGCTGCGCGTCCTCGCAGGAGACAGATTTGCTTTCATAGCTCATAGGAACAGTTCTGGTGGTTGGGAGAGCCTGTCCCTTTCACATACATCTTGACTTATACCTGCAGCGCTCGCCATAAGCAGTTTTTCAGATGCTTCATGTTGGGACTTAAGTGATGGTGAGCCTTACGATTAAGAGATTGGACTGAGACTCAGGAGATCTGGAATCTATTTGCAACTTCATCACACTTCTTTTGTGATAATTCACTTGACGTCTATGTGGTTCGTTTCCCCATCTGCAAACTAGGGAAAACACCACTACCTCTGAGGAGTGTTGCAACAATTAACTCATTGCCTATTAGTGTTCAAATACTACAGGCAGGGGCAGCTCTATGTTTTTTGCCATCCCACACACTGCAGTCAGGTGGCCTTCGGCGGCACACTTGCGGCTGGTCCGCTAGTCATGCAGATTCGGCAGCATTTCTGCAGGTGATCTGCCTGTCCCGTGCCTTCGGTGTACCCACCGCCAAATTGCCACCGAAGCTGCAAGATCGGCGGACCTCCCGCAGGCACGCCACCAAAGGCTGCCTGACTGCTGCACTCACGGCGACCGGCACGTCACCCCCCGGGGCTTGCCACCCCAGGCACGTGCTTACTACGCTGATGCCTGGAGCCGCCCCTGACTATAGGAACAGGGCACCTTTCAGATGTCTATTGTTGTTTAGTGCTGTAAATTTACTCAGTCATGTACAAGAAGTGAACTGTACCAAACAAATAACTGGGATCCACAATAGAATTCTTAAGGTTGGGAGCTGTGCCTTTATTGGAGCTGTCAGAGAAAGGAGAACACCTTTTCTGAATGAGGTAAAACTCCACAAGGATTCATAAGGTATATGTTAGGAATTGCCCTTTGAGTCACCTCTTTGAAGTCAAACCTATCTTCTGAATACCTGAAACAACAAAATACCAATTCCATTGTTGTAGGCCCCAAATCCAATTCTAGACCATGATGGAGCTGGGACAAGGAAAAGAGGAATGGCAGATTCAGCTTAGTGCATGATGTGGCTCTCCTCTCTCTTCTGGAAAACACTGACCAGGGATCTAGTAGATCAGTGGTCTCAAACATCCAGCCCATTTGACGTATGTATGTGGCCTTCATGGAATATTTGATTATCTCCAAAAAGATAACCACAGAAAATTTAAACCAAATGTAAACTGATGCCGTGTTATCTTCCTGAGGCTGGAGACAGCCAGAAACAATGGCTTAGAAGTGTGGACCACACTATCCTACCAATCTTGTGGGATGTTAACTAATTAAGACACTTTTAAATGAGGCATTAACTATGTCACTGCTGATCATTTTAGCAAATGGAATGAGACAAGGAGTGAAAGTGAAGACCATGAGGAAGTTAGGAGCTGCTACAAGATAAGAAATGCAGAAGGAAAGAAGTACATAATCCTAAGGGTTAAGCTTATTTTCCCACTATGTAAAGCCTAAATGAGATAATAAGCTATTTATCAAACAATAATTAGAAGATTAGTTAGTAAATAAATCACATTCTAGCCCTAATTTCTGAGCACATCTCCATCTGATATTGGTGAAAGTTATACTGTGGATTTAGAGTAGCTCTAAATTTATACCCAACGAACAGGCAATAAATAACCAAATTTGGTCACCTCCAAAGAAGAGTGACTCCTCTGTCACAGATCGGGAAGAAGAAAGGTTAGCTCTCCAGAGGACAACAATTTTGTTTTGTAGCAACATTTGAGGTTTTGAATTTTTTCATTCCATGCTGAAATTAAAACAAAACTTTTTGGAAGTGTTTGCAAACATGGAGTTGTGGGGGGGGGGGGAAGAGACTGACTCTCACACTCTTTAAGAGAAGAGTTTTTCATCCCAGACCATTCAGAATCAAGTAGAGCAGGGACTTGAAACTGGTCTTACACTCCTAGGCTGGTGCCCTAATCACCAGACTACAGAGTGTTGGAGTAATCTCTCTTGCTCATGCTATCACGTGACCAGAGAGCCTTGGACTCCAAAACCTTCCTTACAAAAATTAAATCAAAACAATTATGTCTCCATGAAATGTTCTGACTTTGAAACAGCATATTTTGCCAAAATGAAGATGTTCTGCTGAGATCTACTAAGCACCTAACATATCTTGAAACCAGTAAATATCCTAAAGCTGAGGAAAAAGAAGCTAGTATAGGAAAATCAATACTGCAGTGGATGGAAGGAGCCAGAATGTAGTAAAGTTATAATGGGAACAAGAGGGACAGACTGAAAGGGAGAGAAGAGGACAGAACAGGTGAAGAAAAATGAACTGACCAACAAAATTCCATTTAAGATTGACACCAACAATGCTCAGCATATAATTTTTGACTCATGCTGAAGAAGTTTCTCTAAAACTGTTTCAACTCAATAAACCTTGATTAAAAGGTTTCTTCTTAATTCTGTGTAAACAGCTTTTCAAAGTCTAATATCTTGGTGACATAATTTGTTTTTAACCGATAGTAGTACTCAGGGGCACAGGCTCTGGGAAGCTTCACCTCAAGGGTTTGACAAACAGCAGCCTCATGGCTCCTGATCAGCTCCCTACCCTATATAAACTCAATGTGCATTCCAGGAAGTATCCAGATCTTCTGTAGTTACCACGACCATTCCTGCGCCTTACCCTTGAATTCCTGACTTGACCTCTGCTTGATTTGAATTTCTCCTCTTGACTTGAACCATGACACCTGACTCAGAATCTGGCCCTTGGTAATGACCCTGGCCTGGACCTGACTATGAACTTCTCTGCTACCCTCAGCCCAATTTTCACAGCTCACAACAGAGAACCAAGCTCTGCACAGGTAGTCCACTCAGCTCCATGAGGGAAACATGGCACTGTGGGCCCAGCTGGCACAGCACTCTGCAGATAACCAGATGCTACAAGAGCCGGTGACCCAGCTGTAGGAATGAGAATGCCACATATCTGGATGGACCCAGTCTCCCTCCTAGAACTTTTCAATGGGGACTGCAAAAATTCAGGGGGTTGTTTACCAATGCTGCTGCTGTTTCTTCTCTGCTCCCAGTCTTAACCCACTAACCAGGGGCCCGGTTCCACCAATGTTTGGGGCCAGGTCTCTTCCCCCAGCCCCGCCTGCCACCTCTGCATGCCTTCCGAGTGTCCCCCCACGCATCTTCCCCAGGCACCTGAGCGTCCCTTCCTCAAGCCAGTGGTTCCTCCCTGCAGCTCTGCCCTGCCAACATCAACTGCCACCACAGGGTCCTAGCACCTCCTATTCACTAGTACTAGGGCAGGCTGACCCTGCCCCTGCCCCTGCCCTTCTGCCTCAGACTCTTCCATTTTCCAGCAGGACCCTCCACCAGCACAGAAGGCTCTCCCCGTCCATGGTCACTGCTCCTGCACAGCCCCATGCCCCACCCTCAGTGAGGCTACAGTGAGGGGCAGCAGCAGGGGAGAAGGGGCACATGTGATGGCAGCCCCCTGCCAGTACACACCACAGAGGAGGTAAGGGGGCTTCCTAGACCTGAGAGGGGCCCTAGGAGCACATGCAGTGACAGTGGTGCAAGGTGAGCGTGCTGCTGGGGAGGGGAGAGGGGGCCCCCTCCCCCAGAGCTCACTGCTGCTGGCGGGGAGGCGTCCTCTCTGGCCCCAGCCCCAAGGCAGCCTGCCTGCACCCCAAACTCCTCATCCCCAGCCATGCCCCACCCCAGATCCTGCACCCCCAACCAGAGCCCTCACGCCCTCGTACCCTAATCCTCTACCCCAGCCCTGAGCCCACTTTGGCATTGTGAATCCCTCTCCCCTGTACCACAACCCTCTGCCTGAGCCGCTCCCACACTCCAAACCCCTCATCACTAGCCCCAGCCCAGAGCCTTCACATTTTTACATTATTTTAAAAAAAATATATCAGCTTATAAGGCAGGTGTAGGGGGGATGGAACATAGAACTGTTCTGAGCACCACCAAAAAATTATACAAACCTGCCGTCCCTGGTACTACTAATACCAGTAATTAGTAATTTAATCTATGGTCACTTGTTCCAAGCCCTCCCCGATTACATTCACATTCTGTCACTTCCTCTAGGGCAGTTCACTGTGAGAACCTGAGTAATGTCTCTTCTGGCTTGTTCTTCTATTTTGTGCATCATTAAATTATCTTCCATATAGTTCAAGAATGCCCTTGATGATTTATGTTTTGCTGTGCTTAATGCTCAGCAGATGTCTGGATAATTAAAGCTACCCATTGGTTATTTAGTCATTTCTGATAATTGTTCCAATAGCATGTCACTTTTTGTCATTTCCTCCTGACCCCTGTGGTCTACACCACACGTCCATCGCGATTTCTTTTGTTTTTCCCATTACTATGTTTCAGCCCACGTTATCTTGCAGTCACACCTCCTGCTGTTATTTTATATTTTTCTGCTCTTGTATTCACTTCTGATGTAAAGTGGTACCTCATCCTTCTTTCCTCTTTATTTCTTGCCTATCCAGGGTCATAGTTATATTAATATTCTAATCAGTGACTCATCCCTTACACCATATTTTGGTAGTGTGAGCAAGGTCATAATTGGTGTCATGAAGTACCACTTCCTGCTCTTCCTACTTATCATCCAAATTTCTTACATTTTGTATTTTTAAAAAGAGTGAATTCTATTGCTCCTTTTATTGGTCATTGCTAACTCCCACCATCTTGTATTCAAGCCTTCTCTGCTTAAAGTGTTACTGGGGTAAACAAAACATCTTACCCTATCTGTCCTATTTTAAAACCTACCTAAATCAACCTTGCTAGCTTTGAACAAAGACAGCTGATACCCCATATCCTCAAACAAAAACCATTGTCTAGTCTTCACTCTCTGCAAAAGACAAACCAGTGTTATAAGTAAGGCTATGTTTTAATCAGGGATATTTTTAGAAAAGTCATGGACAGGTCACTGGCAGTACACAAAAATTCATGGCATATGACCTGTCCATGACTTGAACTATATACCCCTGATTAAAACTTGGGCCAGGAGGCCACGGGTGCTTTGGGGGTGTGGACCTGGGGAGGAGGCACCACAGGCGCTGTGGAGGAGGGCGGCGGTGTGTGGCCCAAGACCCCCACTGGTGCTGGGGTGGGTGGGAAATTTGGCAAGGCTGGCAGGCTCCGCACCTGGCTCTGTGTGGCTCCCTGGAAGCAGCCAGCATGTCTGTGCAGTTCCTAGGGTGAGGAAAGGTCAGGGGGGCTCTGCATGCTGCTGCTGCCATGAGCGCTGCCTCCACAGCTCCCACTGGCCAGGAAGAGCCCCCGGCCCCTCTGCTGAGGAGCTGCAGGGACATGCTGGCTGCTTCCGGGGGAGCTCCCCTGAGGTGAGCACTGCCCCATACCCCAGGCCTGAGCCCCTTCCCACACCCAAACTACTGCTGCTGGGGTGAGGGCGGTGGCCTGAGACTGCCTCAGCAGTGGCTGGCGTGACTGGCCCAGGGGCTGCCTGAGCTGCTCGGGCAGCCCCAGAGCCAGCCGCACCGGCTGCTGCAAAAATCACAGAAAGTCACAGAATCCGTGACCTCCATGACAGACACGCAGCCTTACTTATAAGATAGTTCTGAGGAAATTCTGCGTCACTGCACACGTGCAGAATTCATGTCCCCCATAGATTTTTTTTTCCCCACAGAAAATACATTCTGCCAGAGAGGTGCTGCAGTTATGCCTTTCTCCCACCAGGGGCTGCTGTGGCACCAGAACAGAGGGAGCCGGCTCACTGGCAGTAGCAGTCAACAGCGGATAGGGAAGAAGAGAGACTGCATGCCTCACAGCACCCTGTCCTAAGGCCAGGTGAGGAGGCAGCACAGGATATGGGTGTGGAGGCAGACAGACAGAGCTGGGCTCATGAGACTGCTGAGGGGTGTCACACAGACTGGTACTGAGAAGGGCTAGTGAGAGGGAACAGACTGTGGTGAAGGCTGAATGAGAGTAGGAGCACAGGGTCACATGGAGATGGGGGTGCAGGGCCACACTGGACAGTGGGGTAGGGCTGCCAGGGACACATGGGGATGGAGGGAAGGGGAGGGGTGAGTCAGGGTGCAGGGACACAAGGGCACAGGGGCAGATGTGCCTGACTGAATGGGAGAGGCTGGGGTCAGCCAGGGTCTGTATGGGGGAGGCTCCCCAACTCCCGAAAAATCCTCCCCATTCCCTAAAAAAACCTGTTCCATGCTTCTCCCATCCACACCAACACTACTCCAGGTTCACTCGCAGACTCCTTCCCAGCAATTACTTCTCTCTCCCTCAGCACCTCTATTACCCGTGACTCCCCCTAGCCTTTGCACTGCTTTTGAGGGGTGCGGAAAATACAGTTCTGTATAGTAGTTTAAATGAATTACTATTCAAAGTTCTGTATTAATATGCCTGGTAAGGAATCTATTTGTCAAAAAGCATTTCCTGAATCTTTTTTCTTGTCTGTATTGTTATGGGCATACTTGTTGACAGGTATTTTCCAATAAATTACCAAAATAATTGAAACTGGCGTGATTATATCTTGTTATTTTGACAAATAAATACACAGAATTTTAAAATATTGTGTGCAGAATTTTTAATTTTTTGGTGCAGAATTCCCACAGGAGTAAGTGCTTCTGATGGAGTTTCTGCACACCATCCTGGCTGAAGAATGAAGGAGTTAAATCCCTTCACTGGCCTGAGAGGAAAAATATCCCAGAGAGACTGCCTGAGGTGCAAAGCCTTTAGACAGTAGCTAATAACAGTGGCCCTGTGGGCTACTGAAAGGTGGTGCCAACAGCTTTGTCATAGGAGCAGGGAAGCCATAATGAATGTTTTCACTAACGTGTGCATCACTGAGACAGCCCTGAGTCAACAGTCAACAACCCACTCAAAGCATTATTTGACACAGCCCTAAAAATTAATAGTACAAAAACCATATCCAGAGATAGCATAGTCTGTGCAGTTAAAGTGCTCATACATCCTTATTGACCCAGTTTTTGCATACTGCAACCATCATTCTGTTTTAAAGTAAATCAAAGAATCAACACGGCAAAATAAGGAAACTCCACTGGGACTGGTGATCAACCATTTAATTCCTTTTATTCCAATTCATTTTTAATTATATTAAATTCAGTCTTCCTAGGAATGATAGAAAGCATGATTCCTGCCTCTGACATCAGAAGGGGATTATCTGGCATGGAGGGAGGCCAAAGAAGGTACTGTAATTAGTACTTCATTGCTCCTTTACCTCCTTGTAAATCAGCAGTAGCAGTAATGAGAAGCCATGTTCTCCATTGTTGCTACTGAAATTGCCAGCAGCAAGATTCTCTTCTGGTGATGGGGTAGGATACAGACAGTGCTTAAATTCTCAGAGATTATTTCCAAAAGTCTTCCATAACCCTCACCCCATTCGGGGCTCTGGACTTCACCTGAGGGGTGAGGGGTCTCAGGGGCTTCAGCGAAGGGGGCACCAGGGCTTCAGCCTCCACAAGAGGCACCAGGGCCCCAGTGGGTTTGAAAATAATAGGCTCTGGCTGAATTTAAGCCCTGGGTACAGGACTTCCTCATGCTCTTTGGAAAGTGAAGTTCATTAGCATTACATATGGGGGTATTTAATAGACCACAATCTGTCACTAGCTGCAGTGGAACTTCCTTATTTTTGAATGTTGATATTTTGACCTAAGTGACTCTAGTTACACAGACTTTAAGCAAAAACTCAGCAGAGAAACTCTTTATTCCCTCTCATGCCTTCCATTACCTCCTGCAGTTTGATCTCATCTGGCTGAAGGATATTCAGGACACCGCTGCTCCTGATCTCTGGAAGATCCTGCCACAAGTTAAACCTGGAGGTGGAGTTCCTGAGCAAGCTGATTTGGGGAAGAGTCCTGCTTTCTGCAGTATTTGTGGGTTCTGCCTCTGATGGCACCTCCTCACTTGCTGAGCACTCCTCGGAGTCTGTCTGTGCATCTTGCAGTCGTCTGGTTTCAATCTCTTGAAGTGTAGATTTATCTCGATATTCCTGATACAAGAGCCCTAGAAGCCAACATGATGATTAGAGAGCTATTATTGAACAATATAGGGAAAAGAATATGGATTTATTTTGGCATGAATATTTTACTTTAGTTCATTGAAGTAAAGAGGTAGAAAGCATCCATTCCAGAGTGAAAGAAAAAGCCAGACGTTGATTTCCCAGCCTCAACTAAAAGCAGAAAGAATAAAATTACAAAACTGGAAGTACATGCAGAATCTGACGAATCCACTATCAGTTTCTATATGTGAAAATGGAACTGTCTCATTTCTCAGCGGGGTCTTTAGAAAGGTCTGCAAGAAAAGGCTCTTCCTTTATCTTTTTATGATGCTACTATACCATTAAGGATCTACGTATCTGCTGGGGAGGTGGCATTATATAAATCGGTTTTACTTTAATCCCCATTAAAGTCAAGGGAGCATCTTCCACTGACTTCAGTGGGGTTAGGATCAGGTCCTTAAAGTACTAGATAGATCAGGGATCAGGAGACCTGGGTTCTGTTCCTGGCTTTGCCACTAACTTCCTGGGTGAATTTGAGCATATCACTTAATCTCTCTGTGCCTCTGTTCTCTGCATTACTTCACAGAGGTGTAATGAGAATAAATTATTTAATGTTCATGAGGTGCTTGAATATGACAGTGACAAGTGCCAGCCATAGAAAAATAAATAAAACTTTAAGGGAAAACTGCAACCATTTTGTTCAGTCCAGCAGTCTTAAAGGCCACCTCACTATATTTAAACTACTAAATGTTTGACAACAATATGTAATTAGAATTTACATTTCTGATCTTACAGCACAGAAAACTCTTCAAACGATAGTGGTAGACATTCATTTAATTCAATTAATCTGGTAACCTACTCTCTCATCCTCAATGTTATGTTTAAATGCAGAAAAGTGACTTGGAGTTGAGTGTTCAGAACAGAGATCTAGGAGTCAGGGCTCCTTAGTTCTACCAACCACTGGATTTTGCTCTATGACAAGTTATGAGACATCTAGGGCCTGGCGGAATATCTATCAGAACAGGAAGATCTTAACGGGGGAATCCAAAATAAACATCCTCCAACTGAAAGAAATAAAATCAGTTATATTTAAACTATTCAAAGCCATAAATAAAATCTAAATGTATTGGTCTTGTCATTTATGTATTTTGAGTGCATTCACTCTTAAGTTCCCACTGATTTTCCCCAAAATTCCTTCAGAATCTGGAGCAGCGGAAGTTCCACTGAATTAGGCAAAACTTCCTTCTAATTTTCAGGGGCCTACCCCTAACAAAAGAAAACTACAAAATAATCTTGTACTTTGGAAGTTTTAAGCTCTAGTATTTCTCATAAGGCTGCTGTTAGTTGTCCCATTTTGCTCATTACAGTCATCCAGTGGAACCCGAAAACCAGTTGCTTGGATCTAGAATATGAATTACTAGATTTGACAACACAGGAGTGCCAATTAGTCTCCTGTTAGTCATTAACTCCATTTACTTAATATAAATTGCATGATTTTAATTTCTCTCTCTTGGTTTATACTTGAATCTGGTATCTGCTGGGAGAGCAATACAGCAGTGCACAGACAATCCAGGAAGTTTTTGGAGAGTGTTGGCGACAACTTCCTGGTGCACCTACTGGAGGAACCAACCAGGGGCCATTCTCCTCTTGATCTGCTGCTTACAAACAGGGAAGAATTGGTAGGGGAAGTAGAAGTGGGTGGCAGCCTAGGAAGCAGTTACCATGAGATAGCTGAATTCAGGATACTCACAAAAGGAAGAAAGGAGAGTAGCAAAATATGGACCCTGGACTTCAGAAAAGCAGACTTGGCTCCCGTAGGGAACTGTTGGGCAGGATCCCCTGGGAGAATAACATGAGGGGGAAAGGAGTCCAGGAAAGCTGGCTCTATTTTAAAGAAGTCTTATTGAGGGCGCAGGAACAAACTATCCCCAGGTGCAGAAAGAATAGCAAATATGGCAGGCGACCAGCTTGGCTTAACAGTGAAATCTTCGGTGAGCTTAAACACAAGAAGGAAGCTTATAAGAAGTGTAAACTTGGTCAGAAAACTAGGGAGGAGTATAAAAATATTGCTCGAGCATCCAGGGGTGTAATCAGGAAGGCAAAAACACTACTGAAGTTGCAGCTTGCAAAGGATGTGATGGGTAACAAGAAGGGTTTCTACAAGTATGTTAGTAACAAGAAAAAGGTCAGGGAAAGCGTGGGACCCTTAATGAATGGAGGAGGCAACCTACTGATAGATAATATGGAAAAAGCAAAAGTACTCAATGCTTTTTTTGCCTTGATCTTCACAGACAAGGTCAGCTCCCACACTGCTGTCCTGGACAACACAGTATGGGGAGGAGCTGAACAGCCCTCAGTGGTGAAAGAACAGGTTAAAGACTATTTAGAAAAGCTGGACATACACACGTCCATGGATCCAGATCTAATGCATCCGAGGGTACTAAGGGAATTGGCTGATGCGATTGCAGAGCCATTGGCCATTATCTTTGAAAACTCATGGAGATCCAGGGAGGTCCCGGACAACTGGAAAAAGGTAAATATAGTGCCCATCTTTATAAAAGGGAAGAAGGAGAACCTGGGGAACTACAGACCGGTCAGCCTCACCTTAGTCCCTGGAAAAATCATGAAGCAGGTCCTCAAAGAAACCATTTTGAAGCACTTGGAGGAGAGCAAGGTGATCAGAAACAGTCAACATGGATTCACCAAGGGCAAGTCATGCCTGACCAACCTGATTGCCTTCTATGATGAGATAACAGGCTCTGGTGGATATGGGGAAAGCAGTGGAGTGTATACTTGCTTAGTAAAAGCTTTTGGATACAGTCCTCCACAGTATTCCTTGCCAGCAAGTTAAAAAAAGTATGGATTGGATGAATGGACTAAAGGTAGACAGAGCTGGCTAGACTGTCGGCTCAACGGGTAGGAATCAATGTCCTCCAATGTCTAAGTTGGCAGCTGGGTATCCAGCGGAGTGCTCCAGGGTTGGTCTGGGGCCCGGTTTTGTTCACACTTTATTAATGATGATGACAATGGATTAACTGCACCCTCACAAGTTTGCGGATGACACTAAGCGTAGGGAGAGGTAGATATGCTGGAGGGTAGGGAGAGGAAGCCAGAGTGACCTAGAGAAATGGAGGATTGGGCAAAGAAAATCTGATGAAGGTTTCCACGACAAGTGCAAGAGCTGCACTAGGACAGAAGAATCCCATGCACACACGAACAAGGCTGAGGAAACAACTGTGTTAGGCAGCAGTCTTGCAGAAAAGAACCTGGAGAATTACAGTGGGACAAGAGCTGGATAATGCAGTCAGCAGTGTGCCCTTGTTGCAGAAGGCTAATGGCATAGTTGGGCTGCATAGTAGGGACACTGCCAGTCAATGAGGAAGTGATTATTCCCCTATTCGGCCACTGGTGAGGTCTACATCTGGGTATTGCATTCAGTTTTTGCCCCTATGTACGAAGGGTGGGCAAAATTGGAGCAGGGCACAAAATTACAGGGGGCTGGGCACATACTTACAAGAAGAGGCTGAGGAACTGGGGTTATTTATTCACGAAGAGAAGAGTGAGGGGGAATTTGATTAGCACCTTACTACCGCGGGGCGGCGGTCCAAAAGATCAGCTTGGCTGATCCAGTGTGGGTAGATTGACAGAACACGGAGCAGGTCTCCACAGTTTGCGTGGGGGAGGTCTAGGTTGGATATTAGGAAACACTATTTCACTAGGAGGGTGGTGAAGCACTGGAATGGGTTACCTAGGGAGGTGGTGGAATCTCCATCCTTAGAGGTTTTTAAGCCCGGCTTAACAAAGCCTAGCTGGGATGATTTAGTTGGTGTTGGTCCTGCTTTGAGCAGGGGGTTGGACAGGATGACCTCCTGAGGTCCCTTCCAACCCTAATCTTCTATGATTCTAAGTGTTGTGATTTTTAAATGAACAAGGATGCAGGTGTCAGCCATTGCATAAATACTTTATTTTGCATTACTCAATAAGGGTTAAAATCTATATGGCAAAATGTATAAATGATATTGTATCTCATAAACAGTTTTCATACATAACAATGCGAGAAATAGGTCAGGAGTTTGTGTACCAGGTATTACAATTTTTTTTGAAACTCAATACCAATTAATGTTGAATCTATATTTCTAGACATAGTTATGATAGAAAAACTGTGGACATAAACTCATTACCATATTCTATCAGTGTATCTTGTAAACTGTTCTTTCTGGAAAGATATTCAAAACTGGATTAAAATAGCAATAAGATTAGCTCTACCTTGGAAACCATACACTTTTCTGTTAGCTTCCTACACTATAAATGAAGAAAAGAGACTTTCCTTTAAGTTTATCACGATGCTACTTTCATAATCTCTCATCGTCTACTATGCTTATATGGTTTCATACATGTTATCTGTTAATCGTCAGTAGTGTGCTCAGCCCTATAAATAACACAGCGCATGTATTGGGATGTACAGAACATTTAAAGCTTGTGAAGGGAACCCTCCTGAATCAGCACTGACTTTAGTGAGACTCTTCATGTACTTAAACTTAAGCATGTGCTTAAATGCTCTGCTGCACTGGGGCCCAGAATGTTCACTGGCTTAGAGGATCAAGCCTTAGGAGAGCTGGGAAGGCTGGGAAATGCAGTCCCTGGGGCATGCTGGGGATAAGGGGACTATATAAAAAAGGACTACCTTTTCCACAGTAGAGGAGACATGTGGAAGGAAGGAAGTTGTGCTGATGGGTCCTGTCCTGAAAGTTATGGGCAAATAAACCCACTTTGTTTTTGTTTTGAGGAATTGTGGTTTATTCTCTTTATAAACATTTAGAGGCAGATCCCTTTAATAAGGATCTGTCGGGTAGACTCTCTTCTTCTGTTTTTGGAGAAGATGAAATAAAACTCTAGGCAACGAAATTCTTGTTTTGTTAATAGGCTCCCTATCTGATCCACCTTTCGTTTGATCTGCCAAAGAGTGAAGACAACATCCCTTTCCAAAGGAGCCTTCAGCCCAAACGCAGAGGCAAACTAAGAGAGACATAGACAGACTTGGATTACCAGACGTAAGTTGTTATAGGGTGTTGCAGAGTTTTTTCCTAATAAGTCTGTAATAATATAATTAACGTAGAAGTGTCAGCATAGGTATGGTTGGAGAGAGAAACACATTTTAAAGAAGGATTTGAAGGTAGAGGGAAGCCTACCTAGTGCACTGCCTTGGGGAGGGTGTTCCAGATATAGAGAAAGTATTGAAAGCATGAACATGATATTGGGAGAAGGACAGAAAAGAGGATGAGTAGGAAGACCTTTGGGCAGAGCAAAGACAGCAAAAAGCCAAATACTATAATATGAAAACAGAGATATAGGCAGTGATAGACTTGCTGGTAAGGATGGGAAGCATGAACTTGATATGGAAGGTGAGGGGAGTTAATGTGACTGCAGCAGCAGGTGAAGATGATTTTATCTGCAGTATTTTGGGACAGACTGAAGGGAAGCAAAGTGAGAATCAGGAAAGTTAAGCAGGAGACTATGGTGATCATGGCCTAGAGAGGCATTTTAGACAGACTGAAAGGCTGGATTTGATTTTTTTAAGATGTTGAAAAGAGAGAAAGAAATTATGATCTGGGATTGGCCTGAATATGGGGACAGAGGAGGAGTCAAAGATTACACTAAAGATAAGCATACTGCTTGTTACAAAAGTTTTATTGAGCAATGGCTGTCTAGGTATTAGCTGGTTTTACCAATGCAAATCTTAGAATCAGAGTGTGGAAGTATGGAATTGTTGTCACATTGATTTAAATGGCTAAAGTAGTGGTTTGCATCTATGCTAGTCATAGGTTTTATATATTCTCATTTTGAATCCTCTCTCTGCTATTATTTTACTTCATTTTGTCTATTTGTATTAAAAACTGAAAATTGGGCTACCCTGGACCCTGTGAGTCCTGTATCGGCACTTCCTCTTCTGGTGCCCCGGCCGCCCACAGGCCCAACAAGTCCGGGCCTCCCTTGTTACCCTCATAGGGGGTGCCTTTTCCGGGCAGGGCCTCCCTGCTCCCTCCCGATAGGGGGACTCCCTTTTCAAGTGCCCTCATCGCACACAGGCAAAACAGTCATTAAGTCCAGGCCCTGGCCTCTCACCCCTGGCGCCTGGTCTCTTATAGCGTCCAGGTGCCCACTCCCGTAGTAGCCAGAGCAACGCCCTCTGCCGCTCAGCCAGATGGGCTGCCCAGGCCCTCCAATAACTGCTCCTCTTCTCCACCATTTTAGACTCAGTCCTTCTTCCAGACAACTGTCACACAGTCCTCGCGCTTGCTGGCACAATCCGCCCAGTCCTCACTCTTGCTCAGCCCCTTGTATCAGGGGCGGACTGTTCGTGCCCACTTCTCCACCACATGTAGAGGAGCGGACTCACCCCTGCAGCACCTCCTGCTGGTCTGTTCCGGGAATTAGCTCATTCCACCTCCAGATTGCCCTCTGCAGGCTGGTGGTCCGCCTGTCCTCTGGCCCCCGTGTCCTTCCCTGGACCTGGGGCCCCTTTTACTTCGGGTGCTCCCCCTTGGCAGTACCCTGTCTCTAGCTCCCTGCAGCCAGGCCCTTTTCCCTCTACATTCAGAGGGAGACTCTTGAGCTTCTGGCTCACACCCTCTTTATACAGGTCAGCTGAGTCCATTTGGGGCGTGGCCACAGCTGCAGCTGTTTCCCCACTTAGCCTGGGCCGCTCTCGCAGCCTGCCAGCCCTCTCCCAGGGGGGGCTCCAGTTCCATCAGGGCTGGGGCGGGTCATCACCCCGCTACAGTATGTAACAGTATATATAGTCTAGTGTTTCCTGGAGCCATTTGGAATGAATTCTGGTTCACTGCACCCACCTGGAATAGATTCCAAGTTTGACTCGCAGAGGTCTGCTTGGCCCTAATTTTAAAACCCGCCCTGGACCCAAGACAGAGTTGAGCACAGCCAGTCTGAACCTGACCCGAGAACGTTGAGTTGTTTTCAGAACCAACCTGACCCAAACCCAACACTTTCTCCCAAACCTGTGTCAGCATCAGCACCTTGTCCTTGGGGTTTGGCCTGTGGGAGCTTCCCGCTCACCATGCCCCAGGCTTGCCATCCATCTCCAGCTATCTTCCTGCCTGATGGGTTGGCCTTGTGGTAGCTGTATGTCCTACTACTACCAACCTCCACAGCTTCACTGAGCTGTATGTGCTGCCAAACAAGAGGCACTGTAATCGAACGTTAAACTGTATTGTACTGCTCAGCCACTAGGTGGCACTGTGTGTAACATACCTGGTTTTAAACAAATCTCAGCCATCTCTAGCAGAGCATTGACACTTATGATTACAGCCCTGCGTGGATACCAAAAATGTATATCTGCATCCGATCTGCGAGCTGCAAAAACTGTCTGCAGATATCTGCATCCATGGATACGGATATCTGCAGATGTCCATGGATTTGCAGGGCTCTAAACAGCTCCACAGATCACCGCGCAGCAGTGGCCAGTGGCGCTGGAATGGAGGATGGGGGAAGGAGGAGTGTCGGCCATCCACTTTTCACAGGGGTGGACCCCTGCCCCAACCCGCACCCCGTCTCCTCTCTGGCCAGGCCAGCACGGAGCCTAGCCGGACAGCCCTGGGAGGCCACAGTGGACCCTCCACCTGCCCAGGTGGCCAGCTGTGAGGAACCGCAGCGCAGACACTCTGCCTGCCCTAGGCAGGGAGCCTGGGGGGCAGGGACATGGACCGGGGGCTTCTCAGGCCCCCCGCCCAGGGCAGGTGAAGGGTCTGCCGAAGTCCCCACAGCTGCCAGTCCGGCTCTTATCCTGGCTGGGCTGCAGCTCCGAAGTGCCCTCCTCACCCATCCACCCCCAGCCGGAGCCTGGTCAGAGAGAGCCATGTTGGCCACTGTGGGGAGCCTAGGTCCTTCCACCTGCTCTGGTGAGTCTGTGCTGCAGCTCCAGAGCCCTGCGCAGATAAAAATTTGTATCTACATCCGAGCTGCTATCCGCAAAAATGGTTCATGGATATACAGCGGATACCTGTGGATTTGCAGGGCTCTACTTATGATGAATACATCTGGTGTATATAAGCAAGCCCTATGACCAGTCCATATCTGGTACAGAAGAATGTAACATGGTGTCAGGAGTAAACTAAGAACAGAGACAGAAGGAACAGCAATAAAGGATGCAGGATCTCATCGCAATGCTATTCTTCTGTACCCCAGAGAATTTCAACTTTGACAAACCTTCACAATGAACAGACTGGAAGCAGTATTTTGCAAGATTTCAATTGCAAACAAACTCCTCAAAGAAACTGAAGATACATAGGTATCTTTTTTAATTTATGCTATGGGGAAGCAAGCAGACCCTATCGTTAAATCTTTTGACTTTACGGAAGACAGTCACTGTCATGGTATAATTCCCCAACCTGAACCTTAGCGTCCAAAAGATGGGGTACCAGCATGAATTCCTCTAAGCTTAATTACCAGTTTAGAACCTGTAGCGCTGCCACCAACCAGGAATTCCAGTGCCTGGTACACTCTGGTCCCCCCAAAACCTTGCCCGGGGACCCCCAAGACCCAGACCCTCTGGATCTTAACACAAGGAAAGAGAAAACCCTTTCCCCCACCGTTGCCTCTCCCAGGCTTCCCCTCCCTGGGTTACCCTGGAAGATTACTGTGATTCAAACTCCTTGAATCACAAAACAGGGAGGAAAATTCACTTTCCTCCCTCCTTCTCTCTCCCCCTCCCAGACTCTCCCTGAGAGAGAAAGTAATCCTAACACAGAGAGAAAATTAACCTCTCTCTCCCCCTTCCCTACCTGGATACTCCCCACCAATTCCCTGGTGAATCCAGACCCAGTCCTCTGGGTCTCACCAGAATAAAAAAACAAACAATCAGTTCTTAAACAAGAAAAACTTTTAATTAAAGAGAAAAAAAACAGTAAAAATTATCTTTGTAAATTTAAGATGAGTTAGGTACAGGGTTTTTCAGCTATGACACTGGGAATACCCTCCCAGCCTAAGTATACAAATACAAATTAAAAACCATCAGCAAAATACAAATTTGAACTCCTTTCAGCCAAATACACATTTGAACTCCTCCCAGCCAAATACACATTTGCAAATTAAGAAAACAAACATAGCCTAACTCGCCTACCTACCTAATACTACTATTCTGAGCACATAAGAACCTGTATCAGGGAGATTGGAGGGAAACCTGGTTGCATGTCTGGTCACTCTCAGAACCCAGAGAGAACACCAACCAAAACTAACAGCACACACAAAAACTTCCCTCCCTCAAAGATTTGAAAGTATCCTGTCCCCTGATTGGTTTCTCTGGTGTGACAGCAAGGGTCACTGAACTTCTTAACCCTTTACAGTCAAAAGAGATATGAAGTACTTCTGTTCTATTAACTTCTACTATTTGTTTATGACAGTCAAAATACTATGAAAGGGTTCTGGCTATGTTTGGTGCATACTTTATACCTCAGAAAAATGTGTTTATGAAAGAGGATGTTTTCATCAGAGAATTTGAGAACCAGGGAAAATATTGAACGTTTTATAAGAACTCTGCAGAATTGTGCTGAAAACTGTAATTTTGAAATGAAAACACATGAAATATCAGACAGAGGCTGGTTGTTGGGTTAACAAATAAAATCTTTCATAGCAGCTACAACTCAAGGAAGATTTAACCCTAGGCACAGCTATACAGATGCAAAGCACGTCAGAATTAGTCAAACAGTACAAAAGACAGGGAAATTGAAAAACCTGAACTGCTTAGAAACTATAAACAGACACTGAGTGTTAGTTATTATCATAAAACCTCTGAGCAAGAGAGGAGAACTCTGAGGCTAAAGAAGCGACAAATTCCAGACTACACACACAGGTGTGGGAAAAGTCTTATCCCAAGAGATGATGCATGTCCAGCTAGAGGCACACTTGTGTAATAAATGCATGAAATGTGCACATTTGCATCTGTTTTCGCACCAAAGCAGTCAGGGAGTTGACTCATATTACAAAGGATCAAGAGGCATTTTTTCCAGGCTCTAGCTCCTGTATTGACATAGAGCCTGCCTGGAGTAAAATTGAATATTCATAGCAAGACAATTGAGTTAGAGCTGCCCTCACCAGCATCTCAGGTCTGGTCTACACTACGCGTTTATACTGATTTAGCAGAGTTAAACCGATTTAACGCTGCACCCGTCCACACAACGAGGCCCTTTATATTGATATAAAGGCTCTTTAAACTGGTTTCTGTACTCCTCCCCGACGAGAGGGAGTACGCTGAAATTGGTATTACCATATCGGATTAGGTTTAGTGTGGCCACAAATAGACGGTATTGGCCTCCGGCGGGTATCCCACAGTGCAGCACTGTGACCACCCTGGACGCAATCTGAACTCGGTGCACTGGCCAGGTAGACAGGAAAGCCCCGCAAACACTTTGAATTTCATTCCTGTTTGGCCAGCGTGGGAGAGCTCATCAGCACAGGTGACCACGCAGAGCTCACCAGCCAGTAACAATGCAGTCTCTGAGAATCGAAAAGAGCTCCAGCATGGACCGCACGGGACAGGGTACTGGATCTGATCGCTATATGGGGAGAGGATTCTGTGCTAACAGAACTCCATTCCAAAAGACGAAATGAAAAACATTTAAAAAAATTTCCAAAGACTATGGTGGAGAAAGGCCACACCCGGACTCAGTGCAGTGCAGAGTGAAAGTAAGGAGCTCAACAAAGCCTACACAGAAAACCAAAGAAGCAAACAGAAGGTCCGGGCAGGGCTGAAATATGCCACTTCTACGCTGAGCTGCATGCAATTCTAAGGGGGTCCACCACCACTACCCCACCCTGTCCGTGGATTCCAAGGTAGGGTGGTAATCTCAGCCATGGCTGAGGATTCTGCGGACCGGGAAGATAAGGAGAAGGAAGAACTTGCAGAGAGCACACAGCACTCCATTCTCCCCAACAGCCAGTAGCTTTTCTCCACCCAGATGGAATTACCCTCCCAAGCCAGTAGCCCAGACAATGAAGCCATGGAAGCGACCTCTGTGAGTGTTACCTTTTGTAAATATAAAACATGGTTTAAAAGCAAGCGTTTTTTAATGATTGACCCTGAGGACTTGGATGCATTCGCAGCCAGTACAGTTATTGGAAAAGTTTGTTAACATGTCTGGGGATGAGGCAGAAATCCTCAAGGACATCTCCATGAAGCTCTCCTGGAGATACTCCAAGCCTTTGCAGGAGGTTTTGTGGAAGGCAGCCTTATTCCGTCCACCATGGTAGGACACTTGACCACGCCATGCATGTAGCAAGTAATCTGGTACCATTGCATGCAAAGCTAGCTGCGTACGGTCCGGTGATTGCTGGCATTCAAGCAACATCCGTCTTTTCTTGCTGTGTTATCCTCAGGAGAGTGACGTCGTTCATGGTAACCTGGTTGAAATTCAGGATTTAATTAAGGGGACAGAGATGGCCATTCCTACTGGGCTGTTTGCCTGTTGCTTAAAGAAATCCTTCCTTGCAAGTAGCCAAGCGGGGAGGGGAGGGGGTTAATGGCGCTGAGCTTTTACGCATTTGGCTAGCAGGATCTTCCCTGCTACAGCCATGCGGTGGGGGGGGTAGGGGGGGATTAGCAGTGATCTTCCATGATACCAGACACGTGGTGGGGGGAGGGGTAAAGTGATCATCCAGAAAGATTGGATGGGGGGTGTTTCTGCTGCTGCATGTTAACAGGAAAGAAGCAGCACTGAACTGGATTTGCTTGGTATTTGGAAAAGGAGAGCACTGTGTATATGAAGGCAGCAGAACGAAAGACAATGGCTTACCATGGCCACATGCAAGCTGAATTCTGCTGCCCGGACCTGCGTCTGTGAGATCTCTAACACCAGAACCGCAGGCACTCGATATTAAGATGCAAATGCGACCTTGTAGTGGAAATCACATTGTGCTATCTAAGTGAATAGTGTTTGTTCACTGTGAAGAGTATAAGCATTGTTCTGTAAAATGTATCTTTTTAAATACATCTCTCCATTTTTACCTCCCTCCATACAGCTCCAAATTTTTCAAGCCTCCCTACTCCATCCCGTAGGCTATCTCAGATAAGGCAGTGGAAAAAAAAGACGCAAGACGAAATGTTCTCGAATCATGGAAGTAACCTGCAATGAAAGAGCTCATCTGAATGAGTGGAAGGACCACGGTATCAAATTACAGGAAAGATGCCTTGAACATGAGGACAGGACAGACCAACGTGAGGAGAGGAGAGACGCTCGAGATGAAGCAGCAGGAAGATCAGGGTGTAGGCAGGAAGATCAGCGGTGGCGGATGCAATGCTGGGCTGCTGCGTGATCAAACTGACATACTCCGACGTCTGGTGGAGCTTCAGGAACAGCAGCAGGGTCACAGAGCACCGCCACAGCCCTGTGTAACCACCCTCAGCGCTCACATGTTCCATATCTTCCTCACCCAAACGTGTAAGAACACGTTGGGGAAGGCTTCGTGCACCCACCCACTCCACCCCTGTGGACACCCAACCCAAAAGGCTGTAATTACTTTGAAATATTTTAATGGTCTTTCCTTCCCTCCTATCTTCCTCCCAAACCACATCCGAGATACCTTGTCAGTTCTCTCCCTCTTTTTATAATGACCTTTTAATAAAGAATACGATGATTTTAAATGATAGTGACTTTATTTCCTTAGCAAGCGTGTATCAAGGGGAGGGTGGTTGCTTACAGGGAATGAGTCAATCAAGGGGGGGGGGAGGTTTCCATCAAGGGAACACAACACAACAGTTTACACCATTACCCTGGCCCGTGATGAAACTGGTTTTCAAAGCTTCTCTGATGCACACCGCTTCCTGGTGTGCTCTCTAATCACCCTGTGTCTGGCCTAGCAGCGGTAATCAGAGGCCAGGTGATTTACCTCACCTCCACCCCGCCATAAAGGTCTCCCCCTTACCTCCACAGAGATTGTGGAGCACACAGCAAGCAGCAATAACACGAGACACTGGTTTGGCTGAGGTCTGAGCGAGTCAGTAATGTTCGCCAGCGCACCTTTTAAACTGCCAAATGCACATTTATCTCACACCATTCTGCACTTGCCTCAGCCTGAGTTGAACACGCTCCTGACTACTGTCCAGGCTGCCATGTGTATGGCTTCATGAGCCATGGCATCAAGGGTAGGCTGGGTCACCCAGGATAACTACAGCCATTCCACATACCCAACTGTTATTTGTCTGGTCTGGGAAGTAATTCCCTTGCTGCAGCCATTTAAACAGAGTAGTGTTCCTGAAGACGCGAGCGTCACGAACCCTTTCTGGCCACCACGTGGATGTTGGTGAAATGCCCCTTGTGACCACCATGCCTTGCAGCACCATCGAAAATACCCCTTTTCGGTTTACGTACTGGGTGCCCTGGTGCTCCAGTGCCAAGATAGGGATATGGGTTCCATCAATCCGCCCCCCCACAGTTAGGGAATCCCATTGCAGCAAAAGCCATCCACTATCACCTGCACGTTTCCCAGAGTCACAATCTTTCGTAGCAGCAGCTTAATGATTGCTTTGGCTACTGCATCACAGCAGCCCCCACAGTAGATTTTCCCACTCCAAATTGATTCCCGACGACCGGTTAGCTGTCTGCATTGCAAGCTTCCAGAGGCTATTGCCACTCGCTTCTCACTGTGAGGGCTGCTCTCATCTTTGGTATTATGGTGTTCAGGACAGAGGAAAGCAAGTCCAAAAGTTCCATGAAAGGCCCTTACCACTAGCGAAAGTTTCGCAGCCACTGTAATCGTCCCCAAACCTGCAAAACTATGCTATCCGGCCCACCAGTCTGTGCTTGTCCCAGGCCCAAAATTGGCGTCAATGCTAGAACCTGCCCGCATTACAGCAGGATCTCCAAGTGCAGGGCCCGCGGATTGAGAGAATTCTGGTGCCCATGTCCTCATCACTCTTGTCGCCGCTTTGGCGTAGCCGCCTTCTCCTTGCCTGGCTTTGCAGGTCCTGTTCAGCATAGACTGCACGAGAATGCGTGAGTGAGTCGTGGTTACAATGTGCGCGATTGCGTCTTGATCTGACGCAGGGTCCATGCTTGCTGTGCGTATGGCATTTGCACAGTTCACCCAGGAAAACAAAGGCACGAAACGGTTGTCTGCTGCTTTCACAGAGGGAGGGTGAGGCTGTACCCAGAACCACCCCCGACAATGTTTTTTGCCCCATCGGGCACTGGATCTCAACCCAGAATTCCAAGGCGGAGGAGACTGCAGGAACTTGGATAGCTACGGAATAGCTACCCACAGTGCAACATTCCGGAAATCGACGCTAGCCTCGGACGATGGACGCACGAGCGGCCGAATTAATGTGCTTAGTGTGGCCGCGTGCACTCGACTTTATACAATCTGTTTTACAAAACCGGTTTATGTAAAATCGGAATAATCCCGTAGAGTAGACATACCCTCAGAAGGGATTCACAATCACCTTTAACCTCTCCCAGAGCTGAAGTCACCTGACACAGCTCTGAGTAGCCATGGAGGTATTCTTAATTGCATGAATCAGTTCATCACAGAACCAGTTTACAAAGATAAAAGTTTTGCATTCAAGTGTATGTGATCAAAGGACCACAGACCAACACCCTTCTCAGCCACAGTGTGGCAGCCATGATGGGTTTAGTTAGAAAGGTAGATGAACTGAATGGAATATTTGGTGACATTGGGCTTTTGAAAGGTGATCCAGTACAAATAAACTTGAGACAACGCTGAACCATACAGTGTACATACCCCTCGCCGGATTCTTATCTATTACTTCATAAAGTGGAAAATGAGTTAGAGAGAATGGTGCGGATGGGCATAATTGAGAAAATTGCTGAGCCAATAGCATAGTATGCCACAATTCTACCCATTTAAAGAAAAATGGAAAAATATGAATGTGTGGATCTTAAAGGACTTAATGAAGCAGTCTCAACATTGCATGACTTCCTCCCAAAAGTGAAAGGAGGTACATCATTCTCATAGCTGATTCTGGCAAATTCGCCAAAGAAAGTGCTAAACTGACTATATTTATCACATCCCTTGGGAGATTTTGTTTTCAAAGATTATCTTTTGCGATTACCAGTGCGCCTGAAATCTTCCAAAGAAGGATGGTAGAACTGTTAATGAACACAAATGGAGTTGTAGGGTTTCATGGGTGATATTCCGACATATGGATCTTCATTGAGGGTTTTGTTGTATTCTTTCATGGAAGACCTAAACCTAAGCAGTCAGTTTAGACCAGGGTCCGCAACCTTTCAGAAGTGGTGTGCTGAGTCTATGTATTCACTCTAATTTTAAACATTTTTAGAAGGTCTCTTTCTATAAGTCTGTAATATATAACTAAACTATTGTTGTATGTAAAGTAAATAAGGTTTTTAAAATGTTTAAGAAGCTTCATTTAAAATTCAATTAAAATGCAGAGCCCCCCGGACCAGTGGCCAGGACCCGGGCAGTGTGAGTGCCACTGAAAATCAGCTTGTGTGCCGCCTTTGGCACACGTGCCACAGGTTGCCTACTCCTGGTCTAGACTGAAGCTAAACAAGGAAAAGTGCGTTTTCTGCATGCCCCAAATCAAGTTTCTGGGACAAACAATAAACAAAAATGGAATCAATTCTAGCCTTGAGAAAGTGAAAGCAATTCAAGAATTGACTGCACCAATGAATGTACTAGAACTGAGATGTACACCAGGGATGATAAATTATCTTGGTCGATACCCACAAGACCTTTCTACAGTGGCAAAACCACTGAATGAACTGTTGAAGTCCAGCACATCGTGCCTATGGGTGCCAGATCGAAAAACTGCCTTCAAAAAGGTAAAAAAGTATCTCAACAGCTTCAGTTCCCAATTACTATGATGTCCACAAACCCACAGTGATAACACACCATAAACCGCTTGTAACACTCATCAATGGAAAAGATCTTGATCACGCACCTCTAAGATGCAAATGTCTATTGCTAAGATTAATGTAATTTAACTCAATTGCTAGATGTATTCCTGGGAAAAATCTGGTAGCAGCAGATGCTCTGTCACGGAGGCCAGCATCGTACTCAGCTACGTGTGAGTTTGAAGATAACGTAAAGGCATATGTATATATTGTGGACACATACAAACCAGTGTCAGAAAAGAGACTATTTCCGCTACAGAAAGCAACCTTGACAGATATGCAACTTCAGGAAGTTCTAAGTTACATTGGGACAGCTGGCCCAAGCATCAAAAGGATACTAAGGAAGTGACAAAAGACTTCAGCAAGTCAAATGGACTCATGATTAAAGGCAATTTATCGTCATTCCAAACAAAATGAGAGGAGAAATCCTAAACCTCATTGTCATAAACAGATAGTAGGAGTTAATAGAACAGAAGTACTTTATATCTCTTTTGACTGTAAAGGGTTAACAAGTTCAGTAAGCCTGGCTGTCACCTGACCAGAGGACCAATCAGGGGACAGGATACTTTCAAATCGTTGAGGGAGGGACGTTATTGTGTGTGCTGTTAGTTTTTTGGTTGGTGTTCTCTCTGGGTTCTGAGAGGACCAGATGTGCAATCAGGTTTCTCTCCAATCTCTCAATACAGGCTCTTATCAGTTCAAAATAGTGAGTACTAGGTAGATAAGGCGAGTTAGGCTTATGTTCTTTTCTTATTTGCCAATTGTGCATTTGGCTGGAGGAGTTCAAATTTGTATTTTGCTGAATGGATTTTTAATTTGTATTTGTATACTTAGGCTGGGAGGGTATTCCAGTGTCTATAGCTGAAAAACCCTGTACCTAATCCACCTTAAATTTACAAGATAATTTTTACTGTTTTTTCTCTTTAATTAAAAGTTTTCTTGTTTAAGAACCTGATTGTTTTGTTGTTCTGGTGAGACCCCAGAGGACTGGTCTGGATTCACCAGGGAATTGGTGGAGAGAAGGAAGGGAAGGGGAGAGAGAGGTTAATTTTCTCTCTTGTTAGGATTACTTTCTTCTCTCAGGGAGAGTCTGGGAGGGGGAGAGAGAAGGAGGGAGGAAAGTGAATTTTCCTCTCTGTTTAAAGATTCAAGGAGTTTGAATCACAGTGATCTTCCAGGGTAACCCAGGGAGGGGAAGCCTGGGAGAGGCAATGGTGGGGGGTTTACTTTCCTTGGGTTAAGATCCAGAGGGTCTGGTCTTGGGGGTCCCCGGGCAAGGTTTTGGGGGGACCAGAGTGTACCAGGCACTGGAATTCCTGGTTGGTGGCAGCGCTACAGGTTCTAAGCTGGTAATTAAGCTTAGAGGAATTCATGCTGGTACCCCGTCTTTTGGACGCTAAGGTTCAGGTTGGGGAATTGTACCATGACACTCATCCATGAAGAACATCAAGAATTAAATGCCATAAACAGGCTAACCAGTCAGTGTGGTGGCCAAGCATCAGCAAAGACATAAAGTATCTGCATGTAAACATTGCAGAACTAACAGAAAAATAAAACACAAAGAACCTTGAATAACAACACCCCTACCTGACAGACCTTGAAAGAGACTAGCTGCAGATTTATTCAAATTCAGGGGACATCATTCCCAAGCATCATGGTCTATTTTTTCAGGTATACAGAAATAATGAACTTCAAAGACAGTATGACCGTGTAAATACTGTAAATGGTAAGAATGTAGAACAGGGGTGGGCAAACTATGGCACACAAGCTGGACCTGGCCCGTCAGGATGTTGGATCTGGCCCACAGGATTGTCACCCCTGTGGCGCCGCGGGCCCACGCCGCTCCCAGAAATGGCCAGCACCACGTCTTTGTGGCCGCGAGGGGAGATGGGAGGCAGAGGGCTCCGCGTGCTGCCCCTGCCTGCAGGGACCGCCCCCTGCAGCTCCCATTGGCTGGGAATGGGGAACCGCAGCCAATGGGAGTTTTGGGGGAGGTACTCGCAGGCAAGGGCAGCGCGCAGAGCCCTCTGTCCTCCACCGGGCCACAGGGACTTGGTGCCGGCCGCTCCTGGAGCGGCACGGGGCCAGGGCAGGCAGGTAGCATGTCTTAGCCCCACTGCACACAGCTGCCACCCCAGAGCTGCTCAAGGTAAGAGGCTCTGGGTCGGAGCCCGCACTTTGAGTCCCTCCTCCATCCCACACCCCAGTCCCCTGCCATGAGCCCCTAGCCTGCCGCTGCATCCCTCCTGCACCCCAACCCCCTGCCTGAGCCCCCTGCCGCACCTGGCACCCCTCCTGCACCCTAATCTCCTGCCCTGAGCCACCTGCCACATCCCACACCCGTCCTGCACCCCAACCCCCTGCTCTGAATCCCCAACCCTCTGCCCTGAGCCACCTGCTGCACCCCATAACCCTCCTGTACCCTAACCCTGCCCTGAACTCCTAACCCCCTTCACATCCCTCCTGCACCCCTGCCCTGAGCAGCCCCACACTCTGCACCCCTCCTGCACCCCAACCTCCTGCCCTGAGCCCCCTCCACCACCCCACATCCCTCCTGCACCCCAACCTCCTGCCCTGAGCCCCTTCCTGCACACCATACCACCTCCCACACCCCGCACTCCCTCCTGCACCCCATCTCCCTGCTCCAGCCTTACACTCATGGCCCTGCATGCAATTTCCCACCCAGATGTGGCCCTCGGGCCAAAAAGAACACAAAGGGGGAGATGTAATGGAATGCTAAACTGTTCAGCCACTAGGTGGCACTGTCTATAAAAAACTGATTTTAAATGAACCTCAGACATAGCTGGCAGAACATTAAAGGCTCTTATGATGAACACAGCTGGTGCGTATAAGCAAGCTCTATGACCAGTCCATATCTGGTACAGAACAACATGACAGGTACTGCGACTCCTCAGCACATTCACTCACAGCGCATACAGAGCACAGTGAGGCAGAAGGAGGGAGGGATAAGAGACAACACAACTCAAGACCGAAATGGTTGGGTTGTTTTCAGACTCAACCTGAACCCAACACTCGTAGTCAGGTCCTGTTGGGTTAGGCTGCAAGGCTCTACAACAGAGTATTGTTCTCAGAGATTCAGCTCATAATATGTCTCTCCACTAGTTACAGTTTCCTTTTCCCCTTTACCACAATGTTTTATCCGTTTAACTTATGTTATCTAATTTAGACTGTAAACTCCCATGGGCAAGGACCTCGTCCTCTTCTATGCCTATAGAAGAAAAATCCCACTAATGGAGATATAGGAATAATTAACCTACTGCAGCTGACCCTTGTGCAGTCTGTGACTGCTGGCAATCTTTCTCCTAAAGAGTACAACGGGGGTGTAGGCAAGTACATCTTACACACATCAGTTTGCAGATTTTTAGCTTCCTGGGAGCAGCATTTCTTGTAGCTGGGTAGGAAGGATGGTCCAGTGCCTAAGGCTGTGGACTGGAACTTGGGAAGTCTCACTGGGTTCTTGGCTCAGCCACAGACTCCCTAGAGTAGCTTGCACAAGTCACTTAACCTACCCTGTGCCTCAGCTCCCCATCAGTGAAAATGTAATACTCTACCTCACAGAGGTATTGTGAAAATTAAATCATTATGATTTGAGATGCTCAGACACTAAGGTAATGAGGGCCATATAGGTACCTAGATTGATATTTGGCAATGAGGTTGTTTTGGTGTCTAGCACTGTTTTTACATCTTTATCAAGCGTTTCATTAACACATTGTCACTAAATTAAGACTATAATAGCACATCTGCCTTTGGAGACTAGTAGAAATGCAGCAGGAAGGAGACAACAGATCAGGCAGCGTGTATGCAAACTTAAAACTGTTCACTACGGTCCCTGAACTATACCTAAAATTCAGCTGTTTTGTCTGACAAATATTGTCCGACTTCTTCTGGCATCTAGCTTACTCAAACTTTCTCAATGCCTTGATCCAAGCTTTCCATAGCATCCTCCAAGGATCAGCCTCTCCTCATCAATAACCCTATACCTAACTGCAGACTTCTGCTGCTCCTGGTAAATGTCCTCAGTGGTCCAAGTAGCCTCCTCACTACCAACTGTAGGGTTTTGCCTGATAGCTTATCAGAATCTCTAGTAGATTTCCCATGATGGCCCATTACAGGCTTCAGCCTTCTCTCCCTTCTGGAACTCTGATGTCCTGGAGCATCTCTTCCAGGCTGCCAAGATATCAAAGCCTGGACTGTTCAACAACATGACTTTCTGAGTCACTATTTGGACTTTATACTGGATTGCCACATAACAATGCTTTGTTAAAGTGGAGCTAAGGCTGCTGCTGAACAGCAGAGCCACCTTATCCTTTCATGCCTCCAGAATATGGAACTCTAAAACCAAACATGGGGAAAATCAGGAAATGCTCAGTTACACCCCCCACCCCCAACCCCAATGTATTCCTTAAAAGAACATGTTATGCTTAAAAAAACAAAAAAACTCTCAACCTTGAGAGAACCAGTTAAGGTAACCCTTCCCACATAAGAAACCCCAACAATCTTAAATCTGCCCCAGATGGAAACCACAAGAAACTCAGAATGTCAGCGTACATTATCCCTTCATAACATACATTGCCAGTACAGATATGTGTCTAACACAACTATACAATAAGACTCTGATTTGTATAACCCCACAAGTCTTTCAGTGTGGTCTGTATATTTCCGTTGGCCCAGCAATGTTTCTTTTTTTATGTGTGAGAGAATTTTAGAGAGGATGTTAAATTAAGCTTTACATAGAAACTTAGCTATACAGCCTTAACTGTAGAGCAGCTATCAGCTGATCCATAATTAAAGACAAAAAAATCATTTATGAAACCAGTTAGGGTTGCTCAGTGACCAAAGTTAAATTACCTACCACATAATTTAAAAAACTTAAGCACCTAAAGACAAGGAGATCAATAGCTAAGTAAATCATATATTTTACACTGACCACCTAAGTTATTCTCATCAAGTACAAAGATGTGCATTTTATCATAACACAACCTTAACTCTGATCTATGGATTTTGGGGTTATATTTTACATATTTTTGTTATCTACATTTCAGGAACTATTACCTTATAAAGAGAATCCGATAAATATATTCACTGATTATTTCTCACTTAACAATAGACAATTTAATTCTTTAATAATGTACTTATTTGGTGGGTTTTTTGGAGAGTTAAGTTGTATATGCTGGGCAAGTGGCCCAATAGTGATTCACTAATATAGTGTCCACTTATTTAAAATATCAAACAAATATAAAAGCCATTGAAGTCTCCAAATTATACATTCAGCTAAGAATACATGCCCGGGGTGCAGGGCCAGCTCTAGCCATTTCGCCGCCCCAAGCACGGCGGCACGCTGCGGGGGGCGCTCTGCTGCTCGCCGGTCCCGCGGCTCTGGTGGATCTCCCGCAGACATGGCTGCGGAGGGTCCGCTGGTCCTGCGGCTCGGGTGGACCTCTCGCAGGCATGGACCCTATGCAGGCGTGCCTGCGGGAGGTCCACCAGAGCCGCCTGCCACCCTCCTGGCATCTGGCAGAGCGCCCCCTGAGGCATGCCGCCCCAAGCACGCACTTGGCGTGCTGCGGCCTGGAGCCAGCCCTGCCGGGGTGGCCAAACTTACTGATCCTCTGAGCTGCATACAACAATCTTCAGAAGTTCAAGAGCTGGGGCGCACCTGCTGGGGATCGAGGCTTCAACCCTGCGGTGGAGTGGTGGGGCTAGTGGCTTCTGCCCTGTGGGTAGGGGAACTTGGGTCTACAGCTCCAGAGGAGATGCCTGTCTGGACTCGGACTTCAGCCTTGCAGGGATGGGGGGGTCTCAGGGCTTCTGCTCCGCAGGAGGTGTCTGTCTGGGTTCGGGGTTCAGCCATCAAAGGGGAGGGGAGTCTCAAAGCTTCAACCTCATAGGAGGCGTCTGTCCAGGCTCAGGGCTTCAGTCCTGCTCCTGCTGAAGCCCCAAGCCCCAGCAGGCACACCCTGCAGGGTTGAAGCCAGGAGACCCACTCCCTGCTGGGCAGAAACCAGAAGTGACACCTGGGAGGGCCCATTGAATCACATACCATCCCCCAGATTTTTGCCAGGATTTGATGGCCCTGCTCAGTCACTTGGTGCCACTGGGCCCCCTCCCTGCACAGCAGCTGCTGGAGCTGGCAAGCTGGGCGCTGCAGTCATGGGGACAGGCAGTGGCAAACAGCTAGGATCTGCAGGAAGGACTGTTCAGGGTAAGCGGGGGGGGGGCATGACTCAAGCTGTTAGAGGGGGGCAAACCTCATCAGGTACCAGTCGCCATGGCAGAAGCTCCTAGCCCCACCATCCCGCCGCAGGGCAGAAGCCCTGAGCTTTGCCCCCCAGTCTGGTAGGCAGAGAATGGGAGGGTGTGGGGGGCTCCGTGAGCCGCATTTTAACTGTAAAAGAGCTGCATATGGCTCTTGGCCACCCCGATATATGCAATTTTGTATTCCTGTTATTCTCATACTTTCCTTCCTCCTTCTGTCCATACCCCTATTTGTGTTGCATTTTCTCCCTAGTTACACCCCAATCCTGAAAACTGATTTATGTGAGTGGACACACACAGCCTGACAAAGCCACTGGGGTTCCACACAGGTGCAGTATTCCATCCAGATGAATCAGATCACAAGATCAGACCTTTAGTTTATAATCTCTTTCAGGCAGGGACTTTCTCTCTTAGAGTATGTGCTGGGGCTGAACAAACAATGAGGTGCTGATTCGAATTGGTGCTTCTGGGTGCTACTGTAATCCAAATAATATGCTTAATAGGAAAGTGTATTTATAATAAAGTTAAGCAAATATGTGGATTTGCATTTGAGGTTGAATGCGTATATACATAATGTGTTGTTTTTTCAAAAGGGTTTTATGCTGAGTTTGTATTTTGAGATTTTTGTTGAAAGAACAGTATTTATTTAGCTTTACTGTAAAAGTGGCTGTGTCGCAATCCTAGTCCATGCTCCCATCCCCAGGAAGACGTGGAGGAGATAGGAATCTCCCACTGCTTCCTGTAGGGACGAGCAACTGGATTGCATGAACTGAAAGGGTTTGCCTTTAGATATCTTTGGCCTATAGGCACTTTTTGATTGTTTTTATTTGGTCTTTTCCTTATCTATCTCTGTGGAGTAGCCAGGGTGGAAGAAAAGCACACTAGATCAGAAATTGTTAGAGCATCTGGAAAATGGGAGTGGGGGGAATACCCCAATTTAGTTTTTAAAAAGGTAGCAAAGATGTCTTGTTTTTTCATTTTTTGTTTTTATGTTTGTCTATTTATATGTCTAGTCTATTTAAATGTAAGCTCTTTGGGGCAGGGACTGTTTCTTGCTGTCCCTGCACAGCCCCTAGCACAGCAGGGTCCTGATAAGGCCTCTTGGTGCTACTCTATCATAAATGACTTATGATAATAAACCATGTTCGGATACAGTGAAGATCTGGATTGATGGCTGATGAGCTCACTCCTGTGGGGAGCTTTTTCCACTTCTTGTGCCCTCAAACCTTGAGGGCAGCAGAGGGTGGCATATGACTGCTATTAGAGAGGTTAGTTTTTGCTCTCCAATTATTGCTGCTTTCAAGGTTCAGGCAAGCCGAACACTTAAGAAGCTAACATCCAGGAGAATCTTAAATGGATGGTTTCTTTAACTAATATAAATTCTGCCTCAAGATTAAAAGGCTAGAAAATAACCTATTTGAACCACTTCTTAAAATTTCAGGCCAAATTTAGTTCTAACGGGTTTTATGTAAATGTTTGAACCATTTTCTCTTATTTATATTCAGTGTCTTCACTCATCAGAAATGCATGAACAAAGACTTCACACTCTAGAAATCTAGGAACATTACCTGGGTTAATAGGGGTAGTATTTCTGTCAGACAGCACAATGCCTTGGGCAGCCCATAAATTTATGGCACAACAAACATGGCCCTTACCTATTTGTTCAATGAGGGTTTTCCAGGAGTCAGTTGTCATGGGGTGGATCATTTGCAGGGTTTCAGAGAGAGCAGCTGGGCACTCTGGGAGCACAGGGCTCTCATCAGGGATAAGCACTAGTCCCGCCGTGGAAGGGGATTCTCTTTGGGAGAGAAATACACAGTATACAGTCAGGCATTGTCAATCAACCTCCCCTTAGCCCAAGCATTTGACACACCCAGCTTCCACATAACACCAATGGGCTCTGGCACCTACCAGCATCAGTGGCCAGCAAGACACACTATTTAGGGACCCTGACTGTGTCTTTTTCAAAACTACTCTATGATTCACCTCCATAGGGCAAGCACACTCCTTCTGCTCCAAAAAAACTCCTGTGTGCCACAGGGGCTGTCTTTGAGCACTGAGAGTGGAGGCTTTGGCCCTGCAGGAGAGCAGTAACCTCCCCTGATTGCACCCAGAGCTGAGGTATGGGATCCCATCACCGATTGAGCTTAGCGCTGTGCAAGGATAGAGCCAGCCTCAGAGCAGAGGTGGGGGGGGGGGTGAAAAGAGCGAAGACTGGCTGGGGAGGTCAAGCTCAGTCTGATAGAGTAGGAAGCACAGAGGATGAATGCGAAGTTCGGTTACCAATACAAGGAAGAGGCAGGAGATAGGATGCAGAGAGTCAGTCACGTACCCTGGTGTAGGAGCGAACTGAAATCGGTTTCCAGAGAGTTCAGCGGATTGGTACAGGGAATGGGGGAGAAATGGGGATGAGTCTGGTGGTGGGCAGGACGTGGGGGGGGGGGAGGAGTGTGATGGAGATCACCCCAGTTGATCAACTACCTATCGTGGGGAGGGGATATGATGATCAGTTTCTGGATTGTGATGTGAGAGGTGGGGAGCTGGATCGGAGATAACACCATGTCAGTAAGGGTGGAAGGAGGGCGGAGGTCAGCCAGGTGGACAGAGGAGAAATGCAGAGAGTGAAGATCATACCCGGGGGGTGGGGAGGGAGGTCGGTAAGGAGCAACCCAGACAAGGAAATGTGATTGTGCTGGTGGAGGGGTGCGGGGGGGGGGTTGAAGAGCAGCCCAGGCACGCACGGGGATGGGGGTTGTGGAGAACAGGCCGCGGGGGCAGGGGATTGGGCGGTTGGAGAGGACCCTGGCGGGGCAGTGTGCGGGGGATGGAGAACAACCCCGGAAACGGGCAAGGGACGTGGGAGGGTTGGGCAAGGTCTGAGAACAACACCCGACCGGCAGGGGCGGGTGTGCGGGATGGGAATTGGAAGAACAGTCCCGGGTGGGGATAGTGGGGCCAAGGGGGCTGAGAACAG
>NC_133776.1:49462618-49473902 GCF_003597395.2 Chelonoidis abingdonii | reverse complement strand
ATGTGAGGCTGTGACAGCGGCGGCGGCGAGTCGGGCTCCGAGCGGCGGCTGCCGAGCGACTCCGCAGGCGGCGCGGGGTTGGGGGAGGCCGGGCGGTTGCCACGGCAACGGGGGTAGGAAGGCAGCAGCCTGCGCCGGAGGGAGATGGAGACCTGCAGCGTGAGCGGGGGAGGGACCCCCGGCCCGGCTAGAGCCCCCGGGACATCGACCGCCCTACCGAGTCCCCCGGACTCGGACTGCCCCCCCCCCGAGCCCCTGGGAGACCCACTGCCCCCCGAGCCTCCCGGACACCGACTGCCCCCCGAGCCCCTGGGAGACCGACCGGCCCCCCCAGAGCTCCCGAGCCTAGCTAGAACCCCCGGGAGACGGACGGCCCCTCATGAGCCACCGGGAGGTGACTGGCTCCCCCCAGAACTCCGTCTCCCGGCCCAGCTAGAACTCCCAGGAGATGGACCAGGCCCCCAGGTGCCCCACGGCCCAGCTAGCGCCCCAGGAGATGGACCGCCCTGGAGAGAGCTACACTCCTCCAGCAGTCTGCTCCCCAGCTAGAGACCTACACCCCGCTGAGAGGTAGCACCTACCCCGACAGAGCTTCCCACAGCTGCACCCCTTTCCCAGGAGCACTCCTGAGAGAGCGCTGCCCTCCTCAGAGCCCACTGCTCTGGGTACATCGCCCAGAGGCAGACTTCCCTGCCACCCCCCCCCCCCCCCGCCCTGCTTGAACTTGAAAGGCAGGGAGCTGTCACAGTGTCTGCTCCAAAAATCCAATCTCTCTGTCTCCCACGTGCTGCTCCTGCGGCTCTGGTGGACCTGCCGCAGGTGTGCCTGCGGACTTGACTCTTTTCCCGCGGCTGCAGACTTCCCTGCCACCCCCCCCCCCCCAAGCTCCCCATTCCAGCAGCCACCATCCTTTTCCCCAGCCAGATCTCAGCGATGTGTGCACCCACCCACCACTTACTGCCTCCAGCCCAGCGCACTCATAGAGGACCTCTCTCTAGCCCCTCAAACCCAGAGCACTGGTCTCCCCCTCACACATAGAGGTGTCCCCTACCCCTTGCTTCCTTCAGTTTGGGGCACAGAACCTCTCTTCCCCTTCCTCTGCACCTCATTCATGCCCTGGAGCAGAGAAAGCGTGGCCAGTGAGTGTTTTGGAGGGGAAGTGTGGCGTTTTTGGATTACTCCCGGATTTGGTGCATATTGTGCATTTCTTCTACTGAAAGCACATTCTGAGATGGAGGATAGACTCAAAATAATTCCCTCCTCCAGTCGCCCATCATAGGGACTTTTTCCTCAAATCCAAATTACCTCACAGATAGAACAATTACCTTCCTCCTCAATACAGGGGATTTTGCACCTTTCTTCCCTGCACCTCCCTTTCTACCTAAGAATTGTCAGCTTTACAGGGTTTTGTTTTGTTTTTCACTCAGACAATAAATATCAATATTTTCAGCACTCTTTAAAACGTGTCTTCATTCAGGTAATCTTTATGCTGCCTCAAGGTTGACTCCGCTTGAACTTTAGCATACAGTCACACCCCTCTGATCAATTTGAAAACTTGTGGACAGGCTGGGTGCTGCTCTGCCACAACTTGCTAACTCCCAGGAGAAAAAGGTAATTCATGCCAAATTAAATCTGAGGATTTAAACAGGAAATTCTCAGCCAAGTTTCCCAGACAAACCTTAACTTACCCTTTGCATATATAAATATGGCTTTTTTCAATACATAATCATGCAATTTAGGCAATAATAATGAAATCCATATGTGGATCTCTATGTATAGATAAAGGCTGATTTTTTTTCTAGTATACTGTATTTGCCAAATAATGCATCAGGATAATTTGGCCCAACTTCTTCTAGTTACACTGGTATAAACCCAGAGAAACTCAACTGGACACCATCTGGGTTTACAATGGTTGTCACACACATCCCTGGTAGAGCCCCTCTTGGCTGGAAACTCCAGGCTGCTGTGTTGGGGAGGGGACCCAAAATGTGCTCTTAAGCTTCCCTTTGGCAGAATAGGTTGTAGCACTCTCTCTGCCCTTTGCATCATTAGCACATTTCCTGAACACAGGCAGGCTCTTACCCCTTTATGGAAATTGGATCTCATAGCCTAGCTGCCTTCTGTGTCCCCAGGACCAATGGTGACCCACTCCCAGATTCCCTAGTAGCTTACGCACACCCTTTCCCAGAGTTCCATCCATGGTTGCTCTAGTAGGTTTATAGTTTAACTCTTGAGGGGGCATGTATTGGTGAAGCAAATAGACATACAGATAGACTTTAGAAAGTTTTCCAAACACAATTACTCTTTACTTAAATATTGCAAGAGAGATAAAGATATAGGCAAACAATAAAACACCTATGTTTATTTCCCTACGTCAGTTTCTTCACCAGTCTTGAGCATTCTTTGGGCTTCAGGATGCCCCCTTCCTGCACACAGTTTCTCTCAACCACGGAATGTCTTTCTCACCTGTGTCCCAGTTTCCTTCTTTCTGGCTGATACCTCAATTAAACAAGCCCACACTGCTATGAAAGCATTAAACATGCTTCTCTTCTGCCCAAGCTTCCTGTGTGTCTTGGCATCACCCTACTCATCCAGTCTCTGTAGTTTTAAAGGCTAGTTCTGGCCACCTGTTTGGGGGAAATATTCCACCCAGAAAATCCTAGCTTTGCAGGCAAACTTGGTTGAACTGGTTTCCAATCCTCCCTCAAGCAACCCTTCTTAGCATACACATTGTTTGGGCGGAGCACAGTGATTAAGGTTAACCACTTTCCTTTGTCCCTGGTCTGAGGGTTATGTAACACAGATTTGATAACACCTGACTAACTCCACATCCATGATACAGCAATTTCATAATACCAGTCAGAACTCTTAAATTGTACATACACTGATTTTCTAAAGCATCACAACCAGTGTTACTGAAGAATTTGGCCTTTTGTGAGGGTGTGCTGGGAGAGGTTAACAGCTGCTAGTGGTCACAGAGGGTTTTGATAACTTAAAGGGAGATCATGGGATTAGAGTGACCAGATGTCCCGATTTTATAGGGACAGTCCCACTATTTGGGGCTTTTTCCTATATAGGTGCCTATTACTCCCCACCCTCTGTCCTGATTTTTCACACTTGCTCTCTGGTCACCCTACATGGGATAGTCATTGCATTTGACAGCTAATAGGGAAAATCAGGGGCTTATCACAATGGGAAGTTTGAGAATTGGAAGGGGGTTCTGTGTTTTGTAACATCTGTGAATTTGATGGAGTAAGGAGTGTTTGAGACCAGGAGTTTGTCACTAGTTAGAGGGTCAGTATGATAGGAAAGCTGGGTGACAGCACTTAGTCATGTACAGGGGTCTGGAGGACAGACAACTGTGAGGAGGGCCAAAGGCTTAGAAATGGGGTAAAGTGGTCAAGAGCACTGGTTGCAATGGGGCTGGTCTGTCTGATCAGTGGATAGTGATTGAAAGCTGATCACTTGTCCCTGAGGTAAGAGTATTGGAAGGGTTGACAGCTTGGGGGTGGGGGGGTCAGAGAATTGATACTTACAAGGGAGGGCGATTACTTTGATGAGCCTGTTCCTGGAAGAGTTAAGAGCTGCCTATTATTCACTCGTGCCTCAAGATCAGGGCCAAGAGTGAGATAGTTCTTCCTAAACCTGTATCTACCAATGGGGTGCCAGAGCAGTGAAATGCACAAAGTTTTACCAATTGTGCTAAAATAAACACAGTTCTAAATATGACTTTCATGGGGACCTATTTAGATAAATCTCACAAGAAACTGATGCATGTTAAAAGGTTAATGAATTCAACTTTAATAACTTTTGTGCTAGTATTTCTTAACCAAATATTTTAACAATTAATTCTTATACGGCATTTTTTCTCTGCAGATCTGAGAACTTTGTACAAAGGTTGGAAAGTATTATCTCCATTTTACAGATGGGGAGATTGAGTTACTATTGAGAGGTATAATGTAAGATGCTCAAAATTGCAGCAAGTCAGTGGCAGAGTCAGGAGAAGAACTCAGATATCCTGACTGTTAGTCTATTGCCCTGTTTTACTGGGCCACCCTCTCAGGGGTTAAGTTTATGACAAATCTGAACTTTTTAGAAACATATCAGAGGGGCAGCTGTGTTAGTCTGTATCCACAAAAACCACAAGGAGTCCAGTGGCACCTTTAAAGTGGGTAAAAAACCCACTTCTTCAGATTTTTTTTTTTTAGAAACCTAAGCATTTTGGGTTATATGCAAAAACAGAAAACATTTTTTTCCACAATCATATAACTGCCTGTTAATTAAGACAGGCTGCCTGTTTTTTCTTCAAACTTTCCACAATAAACTCACCTTTGGGCTGAGATGAAAGCATGAAAGTGTGAGTCCAAAATTTTTGCTAATGAAAGCTATGATGAGGTGAAAACAGGAGTTTAGAGAATGGAATGCCTTCTGTGACCATGGGAGGTCACTACTGTGATAATAAGGAACATCCCACATTTTAGTCCCATATAAACCTGTTCCATTTTTTTGCACTGACAGGCTCATTTTCCTTCCCCAGGAAGAATATTTTTATTTTTAAACTTTAATCTTTGAAAAGTGTTGCCCTTTCTTCCTTGCCAAAAACACACCACCTACTCCTAATTCAGTCTCTAGGTCTATAACTGAAGTGCTCCTTGTAATCAGAACAAGTGCTTAAGAAGCACACCCGAAGAAAGGGCTCCCCACATCCAGCAGGGGAGAGGAGTGGGAAAAAGAATCTGACTACTGGCATGACATGCATTTTAAAAATGAAGCTTCAATCCTGCAAGCTGGTGAGCATCTCCTGTTAGGTGCTGAGTGCTTTCTGCTCTCACTGATGTCACAGCAGACACAAAGCAACTTGAAGACTGAGCTCTACATTAAAAACAAAAAAAAAAACAAAACAGGTCCTCTTTAGGAATTGTGGGGTTTTCTGAAGCACCCAGATGCTGGGAGTTATCCCCATGTGTGCCTCTCCCCCTTTCATTAGTCCTCATGACACTGGGAATGTTCACTGTGGCTGTGTGCTAAGAAGAGGGAATGTGAGTTGTGTGTATTTCTTCAAGGAAATAGGGGGTGAGGTGATTGCCAAATGTCCTTACCTTTAGCATAGTGCTGTTGGAAGAGAAGATTTTAAAATTTGGCTGACCTGGTCCATAGCTATATTAAAAATGTGATAACTTACTGGAGTTCATAATTTGCCTTTTTCAGTATTATAGTTATGGCTGAATTTTTATTCTAAACCCCTATTTTGAGGTGCTAATAGTTTTTCAAAGTAATTAACCCACTGGACTAACATTGCTTATGTATATTCTAAGCACAAAGGTGGATTTTATTGGAGAGCTTGACAAAAACCTCACTTGGCTGTTCCTGAGGATGGAAAAAAGAGGTTTTTATATGCATTTGTATTATTAATTATTATTGCATTAATCTTCCTCCTACAGAAACTAAAAAGAAGAAACACAGAGGACTCAGACCAGCAGACCTTACTTGGAGGCAGTGGGAGGGGGTGGTACTTGCATAGGTAAAGGCTACAAATGGGGCTCAAACAGCCCTGTTCAACCAAGGCCAGTTGACTCACAGGAGAAATGTGGGGTCAGTTATAACTTCCACTAAGGTTATACCTAGTCAAGTATGTTTTGTGACTCAGTTAGACAACACGTGTCTGCTGAGCAGTGTTTTCTGCAATGATGAGTAGTACAAGCATAACTTCTCTATTTTGGTAGAGTGTTTTGAGTGTTACATCAGGTCCTATATGTTATTTTTGCACAGGAATTCAGGCATCAGTTTCTTTTTTTTCTTTGTTAATCACAGTCTCTAAAGGTACCATCTGTGCACAATTTTTACTCCTGGGCCTTGTCTTTCTAGTGTAGGACCAGTGGAACTCCCCAATCTCTGAAGTTTTTTTGGCCCCCACTTCTAACTTTTATCTCTTCTGATTCTGCTTTGGCTCTGTGTCCCTGTGAGGTACCAACCTTGCACTGGGTCAACAGGGGATGACCAATCATTATGAGCCCAGGAGACCACTCCCCATAGCCCCTGGTGTGCATGCTCCAGGTGGAGGGGACAGATAAAAGGAATCATCCCAGCTAAGTCAGGGCTGGTGGAGGAAGGATGTGTGCTGCAGGTTCCTGCAGTGGAACCATTGACTCTCCAGGCTGTTGGGACTGTGGACCTGGACTATGTTGTGGATGACTAGCTGACCACAGAAACTGATGGCGATGCTGAGCCGCTGTCAGCTAAGGTGGGATTTATGGTAGTAAGTGACCCAGGGAATGTGTTAGGAGCCAATGCCTGAACCCTTAATAGGCAGTTTAAGAACCTGGTATAGTAGTGTGGGCCCAGGTTCCCCTAACTTCCTATCCTTGCCTGCAATTGCCACTAGGCATGGCTACCAGGGACACTGGATGTAGACTGAGTGTTTGTTCTGCCCTGCCCCAGGGACTGCAGACTGATTGTTTGCTCTGCCCTGCCCTGGTCAGAGCCCCAACTGCCATTGTTTGCTCTTGCCAGTAGGCCCAAGGGCTACAGACTACTTATTTGCTCTGCCAGCCAGGGGTCCTGAGCCCCTTGATCATGATTGTTTGATGCAACAGGGAATCCTGACAATCATTTGATGGGGTGTACCAACTTGCACTGGGCAAATGAGTGGCCCCCCACTCAACATGCCAAGTCCCCAGGACTGTCCCATTTCAGTTCTGTATTGCCTCAGGTATTCTTTGTATGGTGTCTGTCTGCCAGTTAGGTCTGATTATTATTTTTAAATTAGCAATCTTTGACTTTGGGTGTCTTTTGCACCCCTATTATTAAGGTTGTCTGACATTTCCTTTTATAAGATGCTGTTTTCAGTTGCTTGTAATAACTTTTGCAAACTTTAACCATTTGGGCTGAAATTTCCCATTCTGGGTGTCTACCTTGAGCTGAATTTGTGTGGCAAATTTCAGCCAAAATGTTTGAGCCATTTCTTAGAATGAGGCTGGGGGAAATGGAATTGTTTTGCCCATGTTAAAAAAATTCTGGTCATCTTTTCTTTGAAAAATCCTTGTGCCCCCATGCTTTCAACCAGGGATTTGAAATTCGGCATGGAGATGTGCCTTTGTGTCAGGGATGTGCCTTTTGCTGTCCCCATGAAAATCCACCCAACTTTGGCCAATTTATAACCCTTTGAAAAATCCATTTTGTATATGCTCAGTAGAGACTTGTTTGAGCCTGGCAGCTAAACTCCCTGATGACGTGGTCCACAATGAGCATGTTCCAGCCCAGGACAGAGCAGGATTTCCCCTGTAATTGCAGCTGTCTGGAGCTGTGGGTTGTGCTGCTTATAGCAGGGGTTCTCAAACTGGGGGTTGGAACCCCTCAGGGGGTTGCAAGGTTATTACATGGGGGGGTTGCAAGCTGTCAGCCTCCACCCCAAATCCTGCTTTGCCTCCAGCATTTATAATGGTGTTAAATATAGAAAAATGTGTTTTTAATTTATAAGGGGGGGGTCACACTCAGAGGCTCGCAATGTGAAAGGAGTCACCAGTACAAAAGGCTGAGAACCACTGACTTATAGGCATTTGACTGAGAATAAGGAGATTGTCCTGTCCTTTGTTCTCAATGACATCCCTGCTATACCCAGGTAAATTGGAGGAGGGAGCTGCCTGATTAAGATGCAGAGGGGACAAGAGCTGGACTGGCAGGGGGAGTAGATTGGGACAAGAGTTTAGGGGTGTGTAGACTGGGATCTTGGATGTTGGTCAGATGGTGGGGGAGGGAAACAGACTAGGAGTGGGAACTGAGACAGAAACTGGGACTCGATGGACACAGGGCCTGGGAGCTAGCAGGGGTGGGGAGATTGAGATTGGATGAGAAGCTGGGTGGGAGACTGGAACTGAGAACCGGTGAGATGGGGAGAGATAGAAATGACAAGGAGCCAGTGTCCAGGGGGAGAATTGGGATGGCTGGGCAAAGAGACTGGCAGCGGGAGCAGGGGATAATAGAGGACACAGATTGGATGAGGAGCCTGGGGAGAGAGACTGGGAATGTGAGTGGTGTGGGATGTGATTGGAAACCAAAGTGGAGAAGAGAGAGATTGGATGAAGAGCCAGGGAGTGGGACTGGAACTGGCTAAGCAAGGAAACTGGGGACAAACAGCTACAGGGTTATGGGGGAAAAGGGGTTGGGAGTGGCCTGGCAAGGAGAGTGGGAGTTGGGGAGAGTCCCAAGAGGTCAGACTGTGAATTGCTGATCAAGGAGACTGGGATGAGAAGCTGAAAGGTAGAGACTGGCTAGGCGAAGTGAATGGGAGTAAGAAAAAGAGCCAGGTGGGGGGAGGAGGTTTCCCTGTGATGCAATAATATAGACCTCGAAGAAATTTTTTTGGATGAAACTTTTGTTGCCAAAAAAATTCAGATTTGGATTAATGACAATCTTTTTTCACGAAAATTTGCCAAATTGTCAGCAGGAAAAATTTCCAAAAAAGTTTAAACATTTCAAGTTTATTTGAAATGACATTTTTGTTTTGAATTTTACTTCAATTTTATTACAGTTTTTTTAAAAAAACCTTTTTAAATGAAACATTTCATTTGACCCCAAACAAACTTTTCCCAATTTTTTTGATTTGATGAAAATTTTGAAAAAATTGTTTTGGATCATTCCAAAACACACAAAATTTCACCTCAGTTGCCGAACTTGAAAATAGAGTGTGTAAATAACCTAGTCATAGAATTTTTGGCTTTTCAGTTTGCTTTTTTTAAAACCTAGGAAATTACCTGCAAACAATAAGAACATTATTAAGGATGCAAAAGTCAAGCAGTCAACAGTTAGGAAATGCCAGAATTAAGGTTGCCTGTGCAACCTTAATTTGGCTTCTTTTTGCATATGCATTCTGATAGTCACATGCGAATTTTTCCATACCGCCTGGACCTGCCCTGGGGATGAGGCAGGGTTGAGTAGTAAAGGAGACTTGTCTGTAAGGCCTCTGCTTCATTTGTTGCTGAAGTTGGAAGGTGTGTAGTGAATATAGCAGGGGATTAAAGGAAGGGATGATGTCAAGGTTCCTTCCATTGAATTCTGCCCTGGATAATTGGTTTCTGTACTTGCCTGTGCCACAGTTCCTATCTGACACTGGGCAAGTCACTTAAACCAAACTTTTCACTGATTGCATCTTCCTCATTTTCTGGGTGACTGAGTGCATGCCCTGAGGCCTGATTTACAGAAGTGCTGCTCACTCATAGGCACAACTGAAGTGAATCAGAGCTGTGCTTTGAACATATAAAGTTCTAACTACTCTGATAGATCAGGTGCTAGGCACTCATATTGGGAATCCAAAAGAAGAAGATACTTTGACCTTAATTTCTCTGTGTCTGTTTCCCACCTGTGACATTGGGATAATAATATGTTGTGACAATAATTAATATTTGTGAGCAGTCAGATACTATAGTAATGGGTATCATAGGTGCTCTGTCCATTGTCTGTAGCTAGTGAAATAATCAAATCAGAGACCAGAAGACTACAGGAACAAGGAACTCCCACTCAGATCCACTCCAGGCATCCCGCTCTACTCAAGACACTCACGAAAAAATGGAATAGGGGCCTGCAAGCTAAGAAAACATTCCACAAAAGTTTTCTCTAGGGAGATTTTGGACTGTAACTATATGCAGCACTGACATTCCTATTGCTCTGAATAGCCATAACTGCATGTTATCCCGCCAAAATATCTTGCTCTCACAATCTAGTTCTCTCTTTATTTACTTAAATGGGTTTTACTTTCTTTGCTGTTGCCAAATGCAAATATACTATCATTTTCAATAATCTTGGGAGCGTCATCAGTTTGATAGCTGCTATGTGATCTGTGTTGCAGTTATGTTTGTAATAGTCCTTCCTCCTTACATGCTATCCTAAAAATAGAGATTAGCAGGAATACTTTTGCCAGCAGCCCTCAGATGTGGATACTGAGTATTGGGGAAGCATGGTAAAACAGGACATTTTCTGTTGTGAGCCCTCATTTCTGAACCTAATTTTCTCTGTTGATCCAACAAAGTTTACTATGATGGGGTGTATCAATCCCACACTAGCCCAGCAAGGGTTGACCATTCACTAGGGGCTTAGGGGGGTCACACCCTCTCACCCTTGCTGGGCATGCTCCAGCTGAAACAGGGATATAAAAGGAAGCAGCTCAGCTCAGTCTGGGCTGACTGAGGAAGAGAGCAGACACATGCTGCAGGCTGCAACCAGGAAGCCACTTGAGTTCCAGACTGTGGAGGCTAAAGATGTTGAGTCTACTGAGGACCCGCAGTTAACCGTGGAGACACAGGGAGAAAGATGGCTGCTGCTCCCAGCAGAGCTGCCAGAACTGGAATCGCAGGAAGTGGCCCAGGGAACACATTTATGGAGGTTGGAACCTGAACCTGAACCCAGGACTTGGGTGCTGAAACAATTTGTATAGTGGGGATGCTGAGAGCCAGTGAACCAAACTCTAAAGCCCGTATATTATTGAAATCACTTCAAGCCAAGGAGTGAGGGACCATCCCCGGCACCCTTAGTTCCAGCACCTGTGACCCAGGACTACTGATTCCATAGGGCCTAGGAGGTGGGACTCAGTGGAATAGGGTGGACCCAGGTCTTCCTACCTGCTGCCACGCCTGCTGCTGGGTGTGGCAACTGCCCAAAGTACTAGGCAGCATTGCCTGAGACTGTAAACATTGGGCGCTACTGCCTGACACCAATGACACTGGCTACTAGGCCTCGCCATCCTGAGGAGAAGGGCACCCAGGAGCACCCATGACAGCAGCAGACAGTACAAAAGAATTGATAACCGTCATCGCCAATTTCCAAATGCAAACAGTGCAAAATGACTGATAACCATCATCTCATTGCCAATTTACAATAGCAGACAGTGCAATAGGGATGATAACCATCTCTGCTACCTTGCAAAAGCAAATGAATGCTGCTGTGTAGCACTGCAATACTGCCTCTGTCAGCAGCATACAGTATACCTACGGTGACAGTGACAAAAGGCAAAATAGGCTCCGTGGTTGCCATGCTATGGCGTCTGCCAGGGCAATCCAGGGGAAAAGGGTGCGAAATGATTGTCTGTCATTGCTTTCCCAGAGGAAGGATTGAGTGACAACATTTACCCAAGTATCAGAGGGGTAGCCGTGTTAGTCTGGATCTGTAAAAGCAGCAGAGAATCCTGTGGCACTTTATAGACTAACAGACGTTTTGGAGCGTGAGCTTTCGTGGGTGAATACCCACTTCGTCAGACGCAGGTAGTGGAAATTTCCAGGGGCAGGTATATATATGC